>NC_051406.1:28190203-28190989 GCF_015228065.2 Penaeus monodon | reverse complement strand
AACTGTGGCCCTTAGGAGGCAAGCCAGACTTTGAGGAAGGCAAACATAGTCTAGGAGGCAACTGGCTTTCCCAAATCACGCCCTTGTCAGGCATACTAATATCAGTTCACTCACGCCACTTTTTCCAACCACTTTTATCGCAATCATATTGTTAAGCCAGAAAGTGAGTGTACATGGTGGATTCTTTGTCTTTCTAAGCATGGGGTTGAGGCATGTTACCACCAGTGCAGTGTATATAATGGTATATAGCATTAGTGTATTGTAGTCATTTATCACTTTATCAACAGGTCTCACCAATGGCTGGCATATTCTGGATATCTCAGAAGAAGTGATAGGCACAACCTTCTTGTCAGAGTCCCACACCTTTAACTTGAAAATATTTCTATATTCATTTTTTTCCGTCATTGTGACCACCAAAACCAGAGTAAGCTAAAGGTACACATGGGATCCAGTGTGGCTTGCACTGTTTCTCAAAGTTACCAATGATATAGGTCCCATCTGCACCATTATCAAACAATATTACCATCACCATTTCTTGGACCCCGGCTGTTTGTAATATGGTGCAACAATCCTTGTCCTGACATAAGTGCTACACTGTCTGATTTGTCACTAATAGCAGCACCCTCAGTACCATCACTTTCATCCTTTCTTGGACATAGTTCCAACTTGATGTTACACATTAATACACTGTGGTCACTATTACACTGTATTCGGATCCTACACTCTCTTGACATGTGCCAACTGTTCAAACACTTGAAATAGAGACCACGTAAGCCACATGAAGAG
>NC_051406.1:28189434-28190165 GCF_015228065.2 Penaeus monodon | reverse complement strand
GGATGAAGGATGGAGGGTTATAGCCAATTACAATTTTTCCTCCAAGCAATTATTTCTTTATATGTTCGAGGTCTTTTTAATCTTAAACTTTACAGTATAAGAATTCTAATAGGCAGTCCAAGTCACTTTCGTGCCCATCACCATCCCTGGACCACTCTAGCTGCAGTTCACTGGGCACACAAGAGAGAATGATAGGTGTGAGAAACACTGTGACTCCTAGTGCTTTCAAACTGCATGTGTGTTTCAGGATCTCATCACACAACTTCCATAACTGTGCCAAGTACCCTACTTCGGTCTGCTGACATTAACATCGACTTGACCATTCAGAAAGGCTTGGGCGTCCGCAAAGAAAATCCTTTCCGACTTCCTGTAGCGCTGCTTAATCGGGTCACAAGCAATTTTGTAGTTGGCACTTGTATGGGTCAGCTCTTTGACCTCATTTTTGGCATCCTCTTTCAGCAGAGACAATTTATAGCTATATTAATTGATTAGCCTTTTGTGCGATTCTTGAGAATTCACGCCAATACGAATAGTTTGCAGCACTACTGCTGCTAACTTTTTTTTTTTATCTTGTCCTTAGCTAGTATCCTGGGCTTTGCACTTTCTCTTCTAAATTCATATGCTTCATATGCTTTCTCTTCTAAATTCATATTCATTGGTCAAGTTCTGCTACTTCAGCTTCCAAGTTTTCTTGCACTTGTATCGGAATCGTCGTAACCGATTTTCAAGAT
>NC_051406.1:28183821-28184122 GCF_015228065.2 Penaeus monodon | reverse complement strand
GGGGGGGGGTGAGGTGTACATATTAAAAAACTGTAGAGTCCTCACACCTTACTTATCGATTTTTTGGTTGATTACTTTGTTTATATTGAATTTGAGAATCACATATTGTGTGAATCTATAGCAACCTATCGGAACAAGAAAACATGGGCTAAATCAATTTATTGTTTCAAATTTCTTTCAATAATACCTATTCATGAAAAAAACTAAAATCAGTCAGCTGGAAACACACACTTAGAAAATGAAAAGGTTGTGATTGAAGGTCGCTCTGTTAGACATTGCATTCACAAATACAAATTGATGT
>NC_051406.1:28183324-28183640 GCF_015228065.2 Penaeus monodon | reverse complement strand
CTGACATATTTTTTTCTTTACTCCGTTGTAACATAATTATGGTATAATCTTATAGTCATTGTTATAGTTACGATGGCCACAACGACACTTACAGGAAATATAATAATGATTCAGATGATTATTACTTCGTCAATACGTTACTGTTATTATTGTTGTTATCTCGGCCATATTCCTCATTATCATTTTGTTGTAAGAAATCACCTTTATCATTGATATTGTCCTTTTCATTACGATCATTGTCAAAAAGTTCACGCGATACCTTCCATTCTCTCCAAACTCGCAACCACGCCCAAGATTTTCAGTTTTCATAAGACCT
>NC_051406.1:28182664-28182741 GCF_015228065.2 Penaeus monodon | reverse complement strand
TCACGTGTATGATTTTCAGGGTGCTCATGAAAAAAATGTCCACGCAGTTTTGAAGTCACTTTAGATTAAGAATTACT
>NC_051406.1:28182258-28182322 GCF_015228065.2 Penaeus monodon | reverse complement strand
AGCTTCGTTTACTTTATATAAAAATTATGACGCTTCAAAAGAAAAGGTTTATATTAGGAATACC
>NC_051406.1:28182025-28182107 GCF_015228065.2 Penaeus monodon | reverse complement strand
TGCTACGTTACTTTAATTAATTAATTAATGTAGCCCCCTGCATTAGACGATATAATGACTGATTCATTGTATATCATATATA
>NC_051406.1:28181626-28181860 GCF_015228065.2 Penaeus monodon | reverse complement strand
TATTGCCAAAGAAAATTGTATCATAGGTTAACAAATATGAGGTAGTGTGGTTGAAATTTGTTACCAGGTTCATTCTCTGTGCATACGTCATACATTGCTTTTGGCATTCGGCCCAAAGACTAGACAAGCATGGATTAAGCCAACAGACAAAAATGCTGTTCGCAGGTCAGTAATTGCAGATAAATACTGTGTCTGGATTCCCAATATACATGAATTTTCGATATCAGTTTAAGA
>NC_051406.1:28177474-28177947 GCF_015228065.2 Penaeus monodon | reverse complement strand
ATCAGCACTTTCATCGCCGAAATGCCAAATTCTTCTTGCATTTTATTTTGTAATTCTTCAACTGGTGAATTAAGGAGTATTTACGAGATATTTTATATTGAAACATGTGTGAAAGTGGTATAAGATTATACAGGAGTTATAACGTTATATTTAGGCTCAAAGGAGTTAATCAAACGTAACATAATTGACATCAAAGACAGCACTGATATATGGAGGATAAATAATCGTTTGAATTTCTTTATGTGACTTTAAACTTTAAACTCGCAATAGATTGTTTATGATTATTTTTTAATATAAAACAAGAATTTACATGTGTTTTGCAGATTTATCAAATGCAGATAGATAATAATCTTTGTCAAATTATAGAGTCACAGCATAGCAATGCATTCGAATTTGTATACATTGTGATATGCAGCAATTGATACTTCGAATAAAGTTCCACAAAAACTAAAATGTTATCGGTTCTTTTGTTT
>NC_051406.1:28176926-28177275 GCF_015228065.2 Penaeus monodon | reverse complement strand
TTTCAAACCTAGAGTATCAAATTATAATATTTCTATTTCTTGTCATTGGACAGATAATAGTTTTAATAGCTTAACTCTTGTGTTAACAACATTGCTCAATATTGTTATCGACATGTAAAAAGTAAATTTGAACCCCTAAAAAATGTGAAATCGGAGTAATAAGAAATAGAAAGGACTTTATCTGCAGCGCCAAATACTTTTTCAACCATTTCAATTTGGTAATTGGGAGAAAAATTTGAGTGGATTTAAAAACCTGGGGCACAACCCCTGTAAATTTGGGTTAAAAATACCAATTATTTTAACCTTTCCCCATTTTTTTTTTTGCATTTTCCATGCTGTTACCATTCTA
>NC_051406.1:28174259-28174476 GCF_015228065.2 Penaeus monodon | reverse complement strand
TAGAATGGTAACAGCATGGAAATGCAAATGCAGTAAAATAGTTGTATTTATAACCCAAAATTCTAACAGTGATGTGACACCAGGTGTAATCCACTCAAATCTCAATTGCCATATAATCATATAATTTATTATACATGTAATAAAAAAAAATAAAAAAAAGTTCCACGGCCTTCGTGTGTGCGACAGCTGATCTTGTTGAACCAGTACGACACTGACC
>NC_051406.1:28173996-28174177 GCF_015228065.2 Penaeus monodon | reverse complement strand
TCCTTTCTATTTCTTATTACTCGATTTCACATTTTTTAGGGGTTCAAATGTTACTTTTACATGTCGATAACAATATTGAGCAATGTTGTTAACACAAGAGTTAAGCTATTAAAACTATTATCTGTCCAATGACAAGAAATAGAAATATTATAATTTGATACTCTAGGTTTGAAAAATAACA
>NC_051406.1:28173321-28173792 GCF_015228065.2 Penaeus monodon | reverse complement strand
AAACAAAAGAACCGGTAACATTTTAGTTTTTGTGGAACTTTATTCGAAGTATCAATTGCTGCATATCACAATGTATACAAATTCGAATGCATTGCTATGCTGTGACTCTATAATTTGACAAAGATTATTATCTATCTGCATTTGATAAATCTGCAAAACACATGTAAATTCTTGTTTTATATAAAAAAATAATCATAAACAATCTATTGCGAGTTTAAAGTTTAAAGTCACATAAAGAAATTCAAACGATTATTTATCCTCCATATATCAGTGCTGTCTTTGATGTCAATTATGTTACGTTTGATTAACTCCTTTGAGCCTAAATATAACGTTATAACTCCTGTATAATCTTATACCACTTTCACACATGTTTCAATATAAAATATCTCGTAAATACTCATTAATTCACCAGTCGAAGAATTACAAAATAAAATGCAAGAAGAATTTGGCGTTTCGGCGATGAAAGTGCTG
>NC_051406.1:28169009-28169678 GCF_015228065.2 Penaeus monodon | reverse complement strand
TTTTAAATGATATCAAAAATTCATGTATATTGGGAACCCAGACACAGTATTTTATCTGAAATTACGACCTGCGAACAGCTTTTTTTGTCTGTTGGTTAATCCATCTTTCTAGTTTTTGGGGCCAAAATGCCAAAGCAATTATGACGTATGCACAGAGAATAAACCTGGAAAACAAATTTAAACCCACACTCCCTCATATTTGTTAACCTTGAACAATTTTCTTTGGCAATAACTCGAAAACTTTCGCTTGACGATCGGACGATTTGATACGGGTGGATTTTTTCACCTCTTATGCAAATTAACGAAATTATGCCCCAGACCCCCACCCATTAGCCCGATAGCAGGGGGGAGCATGAAAAAAAACCTGGGAAATTGGGTGGGAAAAAAAAGATGATATACAAAGAATCGTCATTAATCGTTAAAGCAGGGGCTACATTAATGAATTAAAAAAAGTAACGTAGGGGAAAACAAAAAATCTTACCTTTGCACGGGGAGGGGGAGGAGTACGACCCACAAGCGGAAGAGTCCGAAAATATTCAGCCGTACTACGTGGGGGATTCTTTGTGTCCAGGGGGGAGGGGGGGAGGGAGCATCCACCATGGGGGTTAGGGATTCCTAATATAAATTTTTTTTTGAAACGTCTAATTTTTATATAAAGTAAACGAAACT
>NC_051406.1:28168877-28168943 GCF_015228065.2 Penaeus monodon | reverse complement strand
CCGCTAGTTAATCCCCCAAACATGTGTTAATACGTTCATGTCAAAAAGTGTGTAAAAATTGTGGGG
>NC_051406.1:28168602-28168672 GCF_015228065.2 Penaeus monodon | reverse complement strand
CTTAAACTAAAATGACTTTAAAAATGCGTGGGCATTTTTTTCATGAGCCCCCCGAAAATCATACACGTGA
>NC_051406.1:28164102-28164418 GCF_015228065.2 Penaeus monodon | reverse complement strand
TACCTACATTAGCAAATGATATTTGTTTATCAACCATGAATTGATTCACTGATAATGTTCGAGCCATAATTGACAGGTTGTCTTAGACCACTGTACTTAATGTGTAGATCCCAAAGATGTGGGGAAAACTATGGATATACAGATTTTTTTAAAAGTAAATTCAAAGCAAGCAATCTTACCTCACCCTCTATCTGGGCACCAACCAAGACACTCTACCCCTGGGTTTTTTCCCTATCAGGGGTCCTGCCCCATGCCCTCCTGTATTATGGTAAATACCTATCAAGGGCTGTGGAGAATTTACCTATTGGGGAAGTAT
>NC_051406.1:28163547-28163614 GCF_015228065.2 Penaeus monodon | reverse complement strand
ATAAAACCCAACATTATAGGTATGGGGGGGGGGGCATAATTTCCATAAACATGGGTAGTAGAGAGAA
>NC_051406.1:28163091-28163373 GCF_015228065.2 Penaeus monodon | reverse complement strand
TGAACACTTGTGACTGTTATAATTCCCATTTCACAACCTATAGTTCTTTTTCACCCAAAGTTCAAGCTTTCCACCAGAGCAACAAATTACACAATCATCAAACACAGCATGCATTGTGGACTTGTCTCCTCTCAAAATTTACTGGAAAATAAATAATAACATGGCGAAATATAAAAAGATATATAACGTAATAACATTTTAATCACTGTAAAAAATGCTTAGCTTATCATTACATAATTATTGATAGTCATAAACATCACACAAAGATCCACACAATCACTG
>NC_051406.1:28162385-28163005 GCF_015228065.2 Penaeus monodon | reverse complement strand
AGATGTCTAAATACTGGCATTACCTAACTCTTTGTATTAATATTGAACATTTTAAGCCACTCACATTTTCAAGCTTTATAAGCTGATGGAGCTACTATGAATATAACATCTTTTTTCTGTTTGCAATGGAAATAGCACAAAGGCAGTAGCTTGCACATAATCGGTTTATTGTTTCTATGACAGCCTCACTGTTATTAAGAATATTAATCTAACAATAAATGGAAGAAAATTAAATGAAAACTTTTAGAAAAAGTATTTCGCAAATCTTTAAAAACAAAACATGATTAACCTCCCTACGTGAACGCACAAACGCCCAAAGTATATTCAATGAGTAAAATACAATTCTAAATATTCTCTGCTCACACCAACCAAACTTTCTTGTATTTAACATGAATAAATATAATAGTGTTAAGGGCTTCTCCAATCTGATTTACCCACTAACTACTTCTAAGTCGCACTTCTCGGCCTTCAAAAACAAAACTAAACCAACCTTGAGCAGGAAGAAAGGCCTCTGATATGCATAATCCAACTGTCTTTAACAAAAAAAAAGGTCATAAGCGGCCGTAGACGTTATTAATAGGTGGGAGAGGTGGGTGAGGCCTCGCTCGCCCCCGACACTG
>NC_051406.1:28162020-28162348 GCF_015228065.2 Penaeus monodon | reverse complement strand
AATAACATAGAGGGACTACGAGCTTAAAATCCTTTCAAGTCCTATCACAGACGTATATTGTTTTTGGTTGATTTTTTGTTTTTATATCTACTATGAACATTACTTATGCAAATTTTCTTATCGTTATTTTCAAATTATAATATTTTTATTTCTTGTCATTAGACAGGTAATAATAACAGTGTACTAATAGTACCCAACCCCTGCTGGTCTCTCTCACCTGTTTCCCAATAACGCAAACACATTGCGAGTCAACTATTCATCATTTCGAATGTCATCATTGTAATTTTGGGCCTGATTTCCGCTGACAAAAAAATACTGTATTACGGCA
>NC_051406.1:28141041-28141287 GCF_015228065.2 Penaeus monodon | reverse complement strand
ACTTGACGCAAAGCTTTGTCTAGTATTATAGTGAAATTTGGGGGGGACTACTTAAAAAATAGCACAATATAAATTTTGCTATTTTTTTATTAAATTATCATCACTCGAATTGCCATTGCTTTATAATTGTCATTGGTTTTTATTATCATCCTTTTTTTAAACATTATCATATGTATTACATTTACCATTATAATTCAATATTACCCAAACATATGAATAATAACTTTAACATGAATAGAATGGTAA
>NC_051406.1:28140724-28140985 GCF_015228065.2 Penaeus monodon | reverse complement strand
GTGAGTGACACCGGGTGAAACCCCACTCAAATCTAAATTTACCAAATTGAAAGGGTTTGAAAAATTTTTTGGCGCGCAGAAAAAGCCCCTTTCTTTTTTTTAAATTACCCCGTTTTTCAAAATTTTTTTGGGGGTTAAAATGTTACTTTACATGTCCAAAAAAATATGACAATTTTTTTAAAAACAAGATTTAAAAGCTTTTAAAACTTTTAAATCGCCCAATACAAAAATAAAATTTAAAATTTTGATACTCGGGGTTTT
>NC_051406.1:28140332-28140667 GCF_015228065.2 Penaeus monodon | reverse complement strand
CCATTGATACTCTTATGATTATTTCTGCCCTTTTAATTACTACTATTTTACTGAATTATTATCAATCATTATCATTATATTTTTTTCATTTTGTCCATTTTGTTATATTTAAACCTTTAAATCAACACACATCCTTGATATAATTTTTAGGGAAAAACAAAAGAAGATAAAAATTTTGTTTTTGTGGAACTTTATTCGAAATATCCCTGTGCATATCACAATGTTACAAAATTTGAATGGCCCTTGCTATGCTGTTTTACTCTATAAATTTTACAAAGATTATTTTTATCTGCATTTGATAAATCTGCAAAAAAACCTGTAAATTCTTGTTTTAT
>NC_051406.1:28139994-28140265 GCF_015228065.2 Penaeus monodon | reverse complement strand
CGATTTTTTATCCTCCATATATCCCCTGCCCCGTCTTTTTGTCAAAATTTTGTTTTCGTTTGATTAAATCCTTTGAGCCTAAAAAATAACGTTTTAACTCCTGTATAATCTTTTACCCCCTTTTCACACAGGGTTTTTTAAAATAAAATATCTCGTAAAAAACTCCTTTAATTTACCAGTTTAAGGGAAACAAAAAAAAATGCAAGAAAAATTTTGGGGATTTCGGCGTGAAAGTGCTGATAAGGGGGCGCTGCAGATAAGGCCGGGGCCC
>NC_051406.1:28136258-28136580 GCF_015228065.2 Penaeus monodon | reverse complement strand
GTGGTTCTAAACTGTATCAAAAAATTCTGTATTAAACCAGACACAGTATTTATCTGCAATTACTGATCGAACGCTTTTTTGTCTTTTGGTTTAATCCAGCTTGTTAGCTTGGGCCAAATGCCAAAAGAATGTATGACGTAACAGAGAAGAACCCGGGGAACAAATTTTTAACCACATACCCAAATTTGTTAACCTAGATAAATTTTCTTTGGCAAAAATCGGATCTTTCGTTTACCCATCGTGACGATTTTAGTATGATGGATTTTTCTCACTCTCTACTATGAAAATAAAGAAATTTTGCCGCAGACCCCCCCCCCCCTTA
>NC_051406.1:28135919-28136183 GCF_015228065.2 Penaeus monodon | reverse complement strand
CATTATATCGTCTAATGCAGGGGGCAATTAAAAATTAATTTTAAAGTAACGGCGGGGAAAACAAAAAAACCTCTACCTAGCACGGGAGGCAGAGGACACCGACAAGCGGAAGAGTCCGAAACTAATCAGCCGTACATACGTGGGGGGTCTTTCGTCAGGGCGGGGGTTGGGAGGGAGCATCCATCCATGGGGGGTTAGGTATTCCTAAAATAAAAACCCTTTTTTTTTTAAGCGTATAATTTTTTTAAAAGTAAACGAAGCTCT
>NC_051406.1:28135524-28135594 GCF_015228065.2 Penaeus monodon | reverse complement strand
AAGTTTTTTTAAAAACTCAAAAGGGGGAATTTTTTTTTAAAAACTAACGACTTCAAAAACGGGGTTTTGG
>NC_051406.1:28134940-28135038 GCF_015228065.2 Penaeus monodon | reverse complement strand
TGATATTGGCCATTAACAGGACTTATATATAGTGTAACAGGTAATAGGTGGCTCCCCATTTTCATATGCACCAGGCAACTGCTATAAGTTGATTTACC
>NC_051406.1:28134643-28134895 GCF_015228065.2 Penaeus monodon | reverse complement strand
ATGTAAATTATGCATCATCAATTGACAAGTTAATGCCATTACATAATCTTGTTTGTTTGTTATGTCACTCCAAAATAGTTTTTTTTACTGACAAAATAAACTTTTGTCTTTTTGTCTTTTTATGTATATATAATGAAAACAGTGGGTGGATACTCCCTAAGCAGTGAATTTGACAATGAAGTTAGACCAATCCCATCTTCAGTTATCAAAAATCAACCTGGGAAGTGTGTTTTGATATTCATATCACTCCTT
>NC_051406.1:28132397-28132650 GCF_015228065.2 Penaeus monodon | reverse complement strand
ACCATTAAATAGCTATAACAAGTATAATTGAAAGAAAAAAAAGTAAAAAAAATAACAATGACCCAAAAGCAAGTAAACAATGGGGCTTAAGGTGGGTACTTTTCCGTTGTTTGAAAAGCACATGATAAGCTCAGGCAACACAACTATGTTTAAACACTGTAAAAAAATTTTACATAAACAAATTTCTATTATGAGCAACTATATTAATTAGTTGAATGAAATATTTCATCAAGCTTAACCTATTGAATCTGGA
>NC_051406.1:28130832-28130952 GCF_015228065.2 Penaeus monodon | reverse complement strand
TATCCCTTTTTTATATATTATTTTTTATATAATTTAAAATTAAAATATTTTTTTTTTTATTATTTATATTGTTTTTATGTTTATATTTTTTTCCTTATTTTAATTTTACATAAAATAACT
>NC_051406.1:28125035-28125991 GCF_015228065.2 Penaeus monodon | reverse complement strand
TGCAACTAAATTTTTATTTGTGTTCCTTTGATTGCTGTTACTGCGAAGTTCCAGCATGTAAGTTGCACTCCTTTTCTCAAGGATCAGAAAAAGGCATACTAAACTTGAATACCATCCTAGAGTGATAGTGTTTGTAGGTTGTTCTGTACTACAGAAAGGGTACAGGAACAAAAGGAAGTTCCAGGGTAGCACTGGGTACAAGGTGCCAGGACTTTGCCTGAATCCAGATTCCTGATTTTTAAGCTGGGAAGGAGGTTCGCGGGGCTGAGCATTGGGTGTCAGTATGTGTTCTTGGTGCTCAGACAAAAGGAGTGACATAACAGTAGACTAATAATGTGGTCTAGTCCCAGTGCGCATATGCAGTTCCTCAAAGTTTGGCCTTTCGACACTGATTAAGAGGGAGATGGACAAATGCAGTAAGGGGTACACACGAAAGAGGAGACGGATAATGACACAAGGAAGAAATGCACAAACAGGCGCAAGTAGAGAGAGACAAACAGGAAATCAACCTGACAGAGATGGAGACGGAGGAAAACGGGTGGGAAATGCATGGAAAACACTGCGAAGTACACAAACTGACAAAGGGGAGAGACAAACAGGACATAACACATAACACGAAGGGAACATACAGGAAACGACTAACGCATGCAAGGAGGAAAATGATAGTGGGATGATGCAAAAACTTAACACGAAGGAAATATACGGGAGATGACAAACACATGCAAGGAGGAAAAATGATAGTGAGTAAACATATGGTAAGAGAGACAGACAGACGCAAAAATAGGCAAGGGGAGAAACGAATTGGCGCAGCACAAACAATACAGGACGAAAGGCTAAGAGGGAGATGAAGAAATACAGAGAGGAAAAAAAAATGTAGGGACACAATAGAGATGAAGAGAGGCAGGAGAACACAAAGGGAGGGAGAAAACGGGGAGACAGAAAAACACATGACGTCG
>NC_051406.1:28124412-28124979 GCF_015228065.2 Penaeus monodon | reverse complement strand
TGAGTATTCAAATAGTACAGCTGTTGTTAAATACTTAGCATTAAACAAGTCTAAGCAAACTTTGCCATTTACATTTTAATATCTAAGATCAAATGCTTGAGAAAGTACATGAAGAAACACCTTCCCTGTGCATATTTTCTAATCGAATGTTAATGCCCTCACTTACAACTAAAGAATAAATGTTACCATGCAATTTATAAATAATAATAGTAATGAAATTAAATAAAAATTGCTTGTTTTAACTTGATAATTCAATCATCAGATATCAAAAAATTAAAAGTGAATTAATAAATAATACTATTCATATGTGTTTCTCTGTTCTCACTTGTCATAAATCATCTGTGTAACATACAGCAATTGGGGGCCGTTAACTTTTGGGAAATAAAACCGCTGATATTCTTCTACCAAAACGACAACAATAAAAAAGTAATATGATACTTTCCCGCTAAAAATGTTACGTAGTTTTTAAAAATGTCACCACGCAGTGATCTGTGGTATTTGTCTGCTATTTAACCACTTCTTTTCAATAATATTCATGCATGGATAACAATAAATACGAAAGTATAG
>NC_051406.1:28120413-28120497 GCF_015228065.2 Penaeus monodon | reverse complement strand
TAAACTCCGTATGTTGTATGTATAGGGTACGAAAAATCGTCGGACGTGAAAGTAGCAGTCGTATAAACAGATGTTTCATAAGAA
>NC_051406.1:28119687-28119848 GCF_015228065.2 Penaeus monodon | reverse complement strand
GAACATTCATTCTTTGGGAAAGTGTAAGATGTAAAGCTTTATACCTAGGGGCATTAACATTTCCTTTTAAATATTGAATGTGAGTGACAAGTTTTGTTGGTCCTTTTTAATTTTGTTAAGTTAACATCAGGGTTTATATCGCTATATCTGAATGCACACAC
>NC_051406.1:28118286-28119583 GCF_015228065.2 Penaeus monodon | reverse complement strand
CGTGCGTATATCACACCACGTACACACTGTATTTATTATACAGTTTTTACCAAAATAAAATCTCAACTTGATAATTTATGGTGGCCTCTGTTATAGCCAGCTGTACATGATAGGGAAAATAAGAGGGCAAGTTAAAAATTTACAGGAAGGGCAAAAGAAAGGGCAAATCACAAGCACAGCAGGGGTTGGATAGACCGGAGATACAAAACAACAAGAGGGGGGGACACAAGCACACAGAGGACGCGAAGACACAGGGACACTGATGGAGACATGTACACATTATACAGGGCGTGAGACAACCCGGGGATTTTAACACAAAAAAGTCCTAAACGACGGATGACAGACATATATACCTGTACCACAAAGACGCGCAAACACACAAAGGACAGTCGCATAATCTAAGGGAGGGAGGCAAGTAGGCTCATTTCACATGGAGGAAAGCAGACGGAAATACGCACAAACAGACAGAAGAAGGGAAAAATATAGTGAGATTGCACAAACATAGGGAGAGAGGGATGTCGGGAGACGAAAAAGTAATAAAACAGAGAGAAACAGAAGGGGAGTTTCAAAAAAACGCAGGAAAAATGTACGGCCACATGCGGGAGAGACACTGTCGCGCAGACAAACAAACTTTTAGGGAAGGAGAAAAATATGAGGACCCCATAAGTAGACAGATGATAGTAAAAACTGAGGGACACATCGGAGCCGCAATGGCACATTTAGGGGACACTGGCGAGAGACGTACACGTAAGGAGACTCCAACAGGAAAAGAAAGTGATGTCGGACCCTTCCCAACTCACTTGCCTTCGTTCGGATCATTTCCTCATTTCAAATGTCTAACTTTACACAACCACATGCCATTCAGTGAATAAACGAGTGCACCGCCAGGCGATTCAACTTTATAGATTACGTCTGAAGAAGAACAAATCATGTATGCACAAGGTTGATTTATGTCACACCGCCCTTTCATATAAATATTTTAGATTACATATATAAAAATTTAAAAGAGTCACGTCGATTGATAACCAGTGTAGTTCAGGTATCTTGTCATCTTTATTCATCTGTTATATCTTGTCTTTATCTTTATTTAATGTTGACCTTTTAGGCCGCTATTTCACCATACAATTAAAAATCAACCATCTTGCCATGTCTGTGATCTGAAATTATAGTTTTAAAACCTTACATTTCTCTCCTCAACCAAATATACAAGATTGAAAAAACATTTCTGAGCTGATAAAATTAGTAGACCTAGGTTTTTCAGGTGTATTAAAAAAAACACACACACACACAGTATGTT
>NC_051406.1:28111699-28112160 GCF_015228065.2 Penaeus monodon | reverse complement strand
ACCGTGACAGGGAGCCCCACGTGACCCCTCTGCCCAGGTCATCCCCCACAGACTTACGACACATAGACATTTTCATACAATCCCTTTTTGTATTTCCTTTAAACACGCCAAAACCCCATTCCGGCCCTACAAAGTTTACGTGGGGGGGCCCAAAACCTTTGCCCGGGGGCAGGGGGCCCCCTCCAAAACCGCCCCCCAATTTCCCCATCCATAAGCAAAATTTTAAAGGAAAATTAAAAAATCAACATAGGGCTAAAATTTAAAAAAAGCTCAATTTTAACAGGGGACACCTAAAGGGGTTTTTCCCCTTCCCCCCTTCCCGCACGGGGCCCCCCTCCGTCAACAAGAATGGGATAAAACCACCAAAAAGGTTCCCAAAATCAATTAAACCGGAAAACCTGGTTTCCCCACCCCTTTACCCCCAAACCCAAGGGCCCCCCCTTCCCCCGGTCCAAGAAAAA
>NC_051406.1:28111429-28111639 GCF_015228065.2 Penaeus monodon | reverse complement strand
GAAATTTTTTTTAATACGAAAATTGCCCTGTTTTAAAAAGGTGTTTTTTTCCCCTCCAAGGGAAAAAATTTTCCTTATAATAAAAAAACCGGGAAAAAAAAATCCCCCCCAAAATGGGTCGTCCCCAAAGTCTCTAGGGGCCCAAATAATTCCGTTTTTTCTAGGCCCCCCCGGGGTTTCAATTTTTTTATTTATTTTAAAAAATTTTAC
>NC_051406.1:28111129-28111409 GCF_015228065.2 Penaeus monodon | reverse complement strand
CCCAAAGGGCCCCCTTTTAAAACCAAGAAAAAAAAGGGGAGAGGGTTTTTTCCCCCCTTTTCCCCCCCCCCCCTCCCCAATTTCTAAAACCCCCAACCCAAAAGAAAAAATTTAAATTAAGGAAAAAAAAGCCCGAATGTTTTTTGGTACTTTTTTTTTGTAAAGGAAAACATGATCATAACCGTGACAGGGAGGGGGGTTCCCTTCCCCCCCCCAAAAAGTTCTTGCCCAAAAGGATTATAAAATTGTTGCTTTAAGTCTTTTTTGTCTTTAAAATTTT
>NC_051406.1:28108881-28109067 GCF_015228065.2 Penaeus monodon | reverse complement strand
GCCGTGAAGGGAGGGAGTTCCCCTTCCCTCCCATCCTCACCCTTACCTCTCACCCAGCCCACAGTGTGCCCCCCACGGACCCGGGGTAAAAGGGTTTATCTCACTAGTCATGGGAGCGAAAAGGGTTTAAGATTTTGATCTGAAAGGGACATGGGTTTTGATGAAAATTTACATTTACCTTTCCCG
>NC_051406.1:28106705-28106808 GCF_015228065.2 Penaeus monodon | reverse complement strand
GACAGAGACATATACTCGATATCGAGTTTTAATAAACTTACGATATAAAACCATTCTTAACACAAAGAAAACTAAACTATGCGCCGACTGTGCGCCGGGTAAG
>NC_051406.1:28100547-28100715 GCF_015228065.2 Penaeus monodon | reverse complement strand
ATACAACAAAACCTATTACGTTTCTAATCATTTATTCACTCACGTTTTGCTTCGTTGTGTTTTTAAAACACCCAAAACTTCGTTTTTGCTTAATATTTGTTCAGGTAAACCCAGTATTGTTACGTCATTTTTATTTCGTTTGTTATTCCTTTTGTTTCAAATATTTTA
>NC_051406.1:28100415-28100495 GCF_015228065.2 Penaeus monodon | reverse complement strand
GTCACGTCACACATGCTCTATCTTTGAATCCCCTCCCCCTCTTGCAACCGTCAGACCAAGTTGTCATAGCCCCTCCCAAT
>NC_051406.1:28099933-28100010 GCF_015228065.2 Penaeus monodon | reverse complement strand
CAATTTTTTTTCTTAAATAGATACAGCTGCAGTGGAAGTCTAAATGAAGACTTGCCTACTGCCACCTGAACTAAGGC
>NC_051406.1:28093830-28093913 GCF_015228065.2 Penaeus monodon | reverse complement strand
TTATTAGTTTAGATTTGAATCAGTAGTTTACATGAATTAAGAAGTGAAGTAGTTTTTTTTAAGTTTACTACGTATTATTTTTT
>NC_051406.1:28093084-28093163 GCF_015228065.2 Penaeus monodon | reverse complement strand
CGGGGCTTCGCGAGGAATAGGAGATGGGGAGTTTTGTTTTTTTTTCCATGGAGATGTCCTCGTTTTTTGGAGTCGGGTT
>NC_051406.1:28092742-28092819 GCF_015228065.2 Penaeus monodon | reverse complement strand
ACCCGGCCATGGCGACGCGTTTTGGATACATGGTTTTACATTTATAATCCAAATTGGTGTGTGAAACTTGCACTGAA
>NC_051406.1:28092605-28092694 GCF_015228065.2 Penaeus monodon | reverse complement strand
CTAATATTTACGGTGTATATATCCTATTATATATATAGATATTTGTTTGTTTTTGTGTTTTTTGTTTGGGGGGGTGTGTGTGACATTAT
>NC_051406.1:28091189-28091574 GCF_015228065.2 Penaeus monodon | reverse complement strand
TTTTCTAAACCTCTTCTTGATTTCTAACATATATGCAAATTTACATTGTAAAATGTAACGTATTTTTTTTTTTTTTATGGCTGACACAATGCTTCTGAACATTTAGGCCCCTACATTGGCATTTCTTTTTTCACTTCACGCCTTCTGAAAGGCATATATTCTCAAACCATGTGAAACTAGCGGACAAGCAAAGGGGTGGGGAAAAAAAGAAGCCGAACGCCTAAGGCCGCGCGGCCCGGGACCATTCGAGTTCCTCGAAAACTGCTTACCTTTGTTTTGATTGTGTTCGGGGACAACCCCGATATCCCTTTGGATTCAGGGAAGATGAAAGGTTCAGTGGTGCCACCTGGTGCGCCCCCCCAGCATCCTTCCGGTTTTTTGAATA
>NC_051406.1:28090906-28091161 GCF_015228065.2 Penaeus monodon | reverse complement strand
ATAAAAATATTGTTTGTTCTATGTATTTTTTTTAGTGTTTTTCAAATTCACTTTTACATTGTTTTTAGTTTTATGTTAGGCTTCCGGTGGTTTGCATTTTCCTATCAAGTGAATCCTTCGCCGCCCTCTAGCTATAATCATTAGTATACTGGTATACCTTAAGTGTTCATTCTTGATTTAGTATTTCAATTTGTTTGTTTATTTTAAACTCTGTATTCAGTATTCTTATTCAAGTAAACAAACTTCAAAAATTTG
>NC_051406.1:28090357-28090876 GCF_015228065.2 Penaeus monodon | reverse complement strand
CCCTTAAGTGTGGAATTGTAACAAAAAAATTTATAAAAGATTATATTTTTCACGCATGTGCCCTCTCGGGGTTGGGTGGAACGAAAAAGCAAAGCAGCAATTACAAAGGCAAGGCCTCTGCACAAGGCCATCCCGTCAGGTCTCTTTCCAGGGGCAGGTTCTTGCTTTGTGGGCGGGTGGCGCGAGTAGGGCTCGAAGGGGGCCGTTGTGTTGGTTTTTTGGTGATCTGGTGGGTTCCAAGGATATCTTCGACTCATTGCGATCCTAAGCACTCTCCAATTGCGAGCAGGAACAATGGAAACACAACAAGAGGCACTTGTGTTAATGGACAAGACACTGTTCAGCAGGTAACTACAATGATGACCTCCAAATTATTTTATTTCTTGTATATCTGGCGTTTATTTTATTAAGCAGGAGTAAGGAATATGGTTTTCTTTGCTTAGTTTATCTATATTTTGCCGTTTAAAAACTACTCATATTTCGTTATTCTTTCTTTGTTTCTGCTGCTTCGCATGGAGG
>NC_051406.1:28088295-28090315 GCF_015228065.2 Penaeus monodon | reverse complement strand
ACAAAAAAATTTCACCAAATAATCCTTGCAATGTCACCCTAACGGAGACGGCCGCCCTGACACCCCCGGAACCAGAACCCGTAAGAAGGGGACAGGTGACGGGGACGCGGCCGCACTATGGTTAGAATTAGATAGTAAGGGGTCGCGTCACAGGAACGGTCCAGGGGAAGCTCCAGGTGGGGGGACACTCCCGACAGACACGCTTCGATTTGCCGGGCATGGCTACATCAGTTCCATATCGCCAACAGCCGTCACTACCGATCCCGCTTCCTTAGAGCGATTCCTTCCAAGAAGAAACAGAACCGCAAACCGCCTAGTGGTGACGGAGACGCGTTCGGAACAGCAGCTTACCCAGGACCCCGGCATTACGTTTTTGAAAAGGTTCAAAATACACAGTCATTCCACTGTGCCCAAATACAAGAAAAATGACCGCAACTGCCTCGTCCTCAGTGCGTGTGTGTCAGGTCAAGGACCGAGAATTGTTTGCCCTGACGGAGACTTTCAGTGGTACATTGGCTGTGTTGGTTGTAAGGTCGACCCGAGAATGAGAATTTGGAGACACTTGGAGACACAAGGTAAGAAGTGGAGGCTCCTTAAACAAAGACAGCGAGAGAACCGGTCTCTGCCGCTTGACCGTAAGCATTACGCCTGGGTATTACTATGTATTATTGCTTTGTGTGACAGAGTAAAAATAGCCTAGTCAGTGATAGTCCTTCATTATCATGATTCAGAAAAAAACATACACCTGGTACCAAGGCGTAACGCCCGGAACCAGTGTTTTATTATGTGTTTTGGTTCTTTAGAGAATTAAAACATACATTTAGTCGGAAAACAGACAGAGATATTTAGAGGAATAAAATAAGGTGGTTAATGTTAATTTCTGTTGATATTTACGCCTTCCTTATCAGTTAAACAATCGACCGACTCCCTCTCAAGATTAGTTGACCAAATACGTGGCTTGTGATGGGAAATGGCAACAGCGCATCCACGACATAGAGGAGGACGGCCGGCACAGTGTCTACAACAGGGGTTCCTCTTTCAGTTCAGGAAAGGACCTTGCGACAATGTGAGATCAAAATGTCAGAAGGCAGCCTGTGAAAGAGCCAAAAGTAGTTTGCTTCGAATATCCTGCCAGTGAGTGGTGGAGAGTAGGGTAACCCCAGTTATACCACAGTTTCGCGATGACAGAGCTGTTATTGGGTGCTTGTGTGGAACAACCGTTGGTAAATGATTAGTGCGTTGTAAGCTCGGTTTTAAGGGGGGGGCGCATTCGCCAACCGCCCTCCCGTCGACGCCCTCAAGTGGCTTCCGACAAAAAAGGTGAAATTACGCGTAATTGAAGCGAAGCCACAGGGAATATCTCCTGCAGACACTTTACACGGCCGATGCCTTCGTACCTTTCACCACCGTAAAAAAAAAACGGGGGGGGGGGGGCCTGGGATTTTTTGACCTGGGGAGAGCCAAAGGTATTCTAGTGCTGGATGATTTGTGTTGAAACAGACGACGGCGAGGGTTGTCAAATGCTCTGTATCAGTAACTGGAGAAGAAGAGAAAGCCGGGCGAGCGCCTCCTCAAGAACTTGTTTCCGCTCATACCTAAGACGGTATGGATTCCCATAACGGGGGTGTTCAAGGCAAACGAAGGAGAGAAACTTGGCTTCAAGCTAGGGAAGGCATCATTTGCCAAGGCCACGAAAGCAAAGGGACGTTTCGGTTCCAGCCTGCACATACCATAGCCTTTACAGCAGATTTTTTCGGAACATGCCTCGATATAAGACAAGATGACGGCAAGCCCTACCGCTATGCAACGGTGGTCAGCACAAAAGGAAACGACCCTCCTGGGTTTTCGAGATGCTGTTGATTTTTAAAGTCGACGTTTATGGGGACACAGCGTTCCGACGTGGGGAAATTCGCGTCCGAGAACTTTTGTGGTTGTGGCCTGAGCCGATTTTCGCGAGGACCCGGCCCGGGGACGGACGGACACGAGACCAACGGCAGTGATCCTTGTTACACTGCTGCGC
>NC_051406.1:28088042-28088271 GCF_015228065.2 Penaeus monodon | reverse complement strand
GCGACCCCTCGCTACGTGGCTCTGCTGCTCGTGCTCAGTCAGCGATTCGCGCTGCGAGATAGCGAGAGCAGAGTTCGAAGCTAACGACGTTGTTGTAACCTTCGTCGACGTTTCCACGGGCAGTCCTCGTCGCCGCCCACGAAAGCAGTCATACCTACTGAGAGCGCCCTTCGATATTCTGGGAAAACACCTTGTAGAACCATATAACTTTCGAGTATAATAAAATAGC
>NC_051406.1:28087106-28087228 GCF_015228065.2 Penaeus monodon | reverse complement strand
AATTTGAGGCTTGTATGAGATTGTCTTCGAATGTTCCTACTTATAAGTACGCGGACATATACAGATACCATGAAAGTGGGAATAATGCAAGCCGCATGGATATCAGGGTCAGGGTTGTTAAT
>NC_051406.1:28085524-28086022 GCF_015228065.2 Penaeus monodon | reverse complement strand
TAGCAAAACAAATGTTATTCAGCGAACGCCAGGACTGTTTTTAATAGCGACAGCTTAAAGACAGCAGAATGAATTGGTTGATTAACCAAAATAGAGAACTAATAAATGAAGAGATAGAGTAGAAAACATGTGCAGAACGAAACCGAAGGATTTTCTGAAAAATGAACATCAGAATCAACCTAAAAAGAAGAAATCGTTTCCCTCAGATCAAGCACATAAACAGCATCGTCCTTGAAGCAGTTCTTTATTTGCACGACTCCTCCCCCTAATGCCACCTCCACTCCTACCCCCCAACCCAACCCATGCAGGTTCATAGAGGACGACCGCGAACACCTCACCGAACGGGTTCCCAGACACGCTGCAGCTCGGTTCCGGAACTTTTCCCTCTGGATGTGTCAGGCGTGCAGACACAGTCGGTTAAGTGAGTAGAACCGGTGTCACAGCTTCTGCTTGGGAATCATTTGGAGACTTGTGATCTGTAATTTTTTGAGCGTCATC
>NC_051406.1:28083470-28084119 GCF_015228065.2 Penaeus monodon | reverse complement strand
GATGTGGAGTCATCATCAGACAGAGAACTGAGAGTGGAGTGGTCACTACAAGCCTTGGGATGAGACTGAGTAATCACATTTCGTTAGCACAAGCTGAACTTTGGGCAATGCTGACAGCATTTAGACAAATTGAAATAATTAATAAAGATACGTCTTTGTGGACAGCAGCGGTGCACTGTACTCACTTGACAGAAAGAACCCCGTGTTTTGCCACATTGTCGACGAGTGTCATTTGATAGCTCATAGGTTGCAGGGTCAGGGGCGTGTGATTACAGTTGCTGGATCCCGTCGCATGTTGCGAAGGGGCGACCAGGAAGCATGAGGTGGACATTAAGTGTATGCGGACTCTTAACATGAAAGGGGCAGGCGTATCCAAAGGGACACGTGTAGGAAAGGACACGCCAGAAGGGCGAGGCGATTGAGATGAGTGAACAAAGACTTTACTTATGGGAAGGACAAGAATAAATGGAAAGACAGTGTGTAGATGAGGGTAAGACTTGGGTACAAATATTACTGGGAGTTAGGCGTTAAAACAAGTGAGCTAAGAAAAAGAATGCATAGTTGTGTAGACTACCTAGAGCACATACTTTGATAAACTATATATTACAGTGTCCTATGATTCAGACATACAGAAATGCAGCGATAAAGA
>NC_051406.1:28083049-28083418 GCF_015228065.2 Penaeus monodon | reverse complement strand
GTACGTAGGCTGTTATTCATACTGTCGAGACTGTCTTGATCAGGTTCTACGATAGTGAGGATGATCGTCGCCTGTTAGCATAATTTCTCCTGAAACACTAACATTCACTCTACAATACGTTATCCGCGATTATAATTATATATTGCACGCAAATCATATATTATCTGCACAATGTGATTATGTGAGACCAGGAGGGGACTGTCAGACGGAGGGTGGAAAATTTCGTGTTGTATCACTTACTGTATGTAAACCATTGACTCGAATATTTGTATTTTTGCAATTGAATATTTAATATATCTGCTGATATACCAAGTTATGTATTTGAAATGCTGGCAGCCCACACAGGCTATGAGGTATAACATAAAATTA
>NC_051406.1:28077140-28077302 GCF_015228065.2 Penaeus monodon | reverse complement strand
GTTAGGTGCTTGGACTTCGGATATGGCTTATAATATAAGATATAAATTATCTTTCTATGTACAAGTTAAAAAACAGGTATAAAAGTGAAACAAAGGTAACATCTTCGTATTCATTAAAAAAAATAAGATAAAATGTCGATGTAACCCCATGGGGTTGCCACA
>NC_051406.1:28076957-28077030 GCF_015228065.2 Penaeus monodon | reverse complement strand
GTTCCCCAAGGTGGGGCGATAGCTGCAGGCGTAGCTTAAGTGTGGCGTTGTATTACTAGAATTTGTGCCCTCG
>NC_051406.1:28076402-28076585 GCF_015228065.2 Penaeus monodon | reverse complement strand
TCCGGCAAGACTCGTCGTGTTCACCACCTAGATATCAGTTCGGCGGATTCTTCACATTTGGTCACGCTTGCGGGGGGATTATTAGTGGTGGGAGGAAGGTGTGACTTCCAATTTCGTCATCCGTCGCCACTCACGGGTACCCTGATTTGAGGAAGGTTGCACTATCAGCTGGGTAACGGTACA
>NC_051406.1:28070841-28071432 GCF_015228065.2 Penaeus monodon | reverse complement strand
GAGCTCTTCCAGACCTCGACCTCCGAATCCGAAACCGAATCATCCCAGTCCTCGACCCCAAAGCCATCATCACCCAGTCCTCGACCTCAAAAACCATCACCATCCGAGTCCTCGACCTCGTCGCTGTTCGAGTCTTTTTCCTCGTCTTCCGAAACCGGAGTATTCGAAAACCGACTGCTCGTCCTCTGAATCCGAAACCTCGACCTTTGACTTCTTCTAGACCTCCAAATCTCCATGTTCCTTCCACCGTTCACACCAGCATTAATAACACAGTCAATCTTGCAGACGACCTCTCCAACCCCTTCGGTCTAGCTGCTCGAGATCTGCGAAAAAACTAGCGGCTTTCCCGCTGAGAGGAGTTCTCAGGGCGCGGATATATTTCGTGCTTTTCTCGGGGGATCGATCACCAAGATTTGTTAGAACGAAACCTCGCTCGCTATAATACTGGCTCGTGGCGGTGACGTTAGCGAGGGGGACGTCAACGTTCCTATTGGAACCGGGACTTAAAGATCCTTAATGAATGTGCAAATTAAAAACTTACACCTAGAAAACAGCAATATAAAAAAAAATCATCATTTTACATCTCATACC
>NC_051406.1:28070273-28070373 GCF_015228065.2 Penaeus monodon | reverse complement strand
CCCCCCTCAGATAAATCACCAGCAACTACCAGTATAAATGGATATGTCCCTTCTTGACACCCAAGGCCAAATTTGGAAAAAATCTCCAAGGTTGAAGAAA
>NC_051406.1:28067443-28067569 GCF_015228065.2 Penaeus monodon | reverse complement strand
TTTACATAATATGGTGTGGCCCACTTCATTTAGATTAAACGGGGTGATGATTGATAACAGATCATTAAAAATAACACATACTTAAGGGGGATCGTGTTACGATCAATCCGCATGTTATTCTAGCTC
>NC_051406.1:28067181-28067411 GCF_015228065.2 Penaeus monodon | reverse complement strand
CATGATAATTACCTATAATATGACTCAGTTTGCGTTTCGTTTGTCCGTTTTGTTTTTTGGCAATAAATCCTCGTTCTATGACCAAGGTTAATATTCAGTGCAAGTGTTGCCGTAAGTGTCTTCATTTTTTAAACCGAAAATAAATACATTATCCTGGAATCATAATCCATGGGGGAAAGCGGATTGAACTCACTCCATTTTTGATGTAAAATTGACAATGCAAGATACAT
>NC_051406.1:28066756-28066832 GCF_015228065.2 Penaeus monodon | reverse complement strand
TCGAGAAAAAGGTAATAAAAATTTTTCTTAATTCTAATTCACCCACCATCTTTTCATCGACCATCGCCCATCGCCA
>NC_051406.1:28066109-28066725 GCF_015228065.2 Penaeus monodon | reverse complement strand
AGTCCGCTTTCCCGGTGCGTCGCCCTCGTCTCTCATCTCATCATTTAAATTATTTAAAATTTCATTCTTGTCCGAGACAAGTACATTGCATAGAAATATTTTAGACTGTCAATTTGTATACATTTATTTTCACCCGACTATTCGGAATGAGGTTAAAAAGGGTAAGAAAGAGAGGAAGGATGGGGAGGGGGAGAAGAAAGGGGGGGGGGGGGGAAAAGCTAGGGGAAAGGGGCATAAAAAGAAAAGGGGGAAAATATGGGGGAAGAGAAACAGAAAGGAGAAGGAGGAAGCTTAGAGAGGAAAAGGGGATGGTAAGAGGAAAGGGAGGGGAAGATAGGGGAGGACTCCGAGCAGAAAGGGGGTTGGGAAGAAGGGGAAAGGGGATAAGGGAGCGAAGGAGGCGAGGGAGTTTAAGAGGAAGAGGAGAGAAGTGAGAGTTGATGTAGGGCTTAAAGTGAGAGGGGAAAGTAAATGTAAGGAATATTTGGGAGTGGGGAGAGAGTGGTAAGGAGCGGGGGGAAAAGGGGGCGAGAGAGGAAGGAGGGGTTTAAAAAAAATGAGAGGGGGGTCCTTCTTATTTTTCATTGTGTGTGGAATTTCCCCGGATCCCACTAGT
>NC_051406.1:28057293-28057370 GCF_015228065.2 Penaeus monodon | reverse complement strand
GCCTTAGTTCAGGTGGCAGTAGGCAAGTCTTCATTTAGACTTCCACTGCAGCTGTATCTATTTAAGAAAAAAAATTG
>NC_051406.1:28057101-28057215 GCF_015228065.2 Penaeus monodon | reverse complement strand
ACAAAACGAGAACGATATTTAGGATTTTATTTTTAAAGATTTGTATTATTTTTTTTTTACTTTATTGCAAAGAGAAACAAGGGAACGAATTATTTATTGATTTTCTTATTTTTA
>NC_051406.1:28056547-28056746 GCF_015228065.2 Penaeus monodon | reverse complement strand
ATGAAACAAAAGGAATAACAAACGAAATAAAATGACGTAACAATACTGGGTTTACCTGAACAAATATTAAGCAAAGAACGAAGTAGTTGGGTGTTTAAAACACAACGAAGCAAAACGTGAGTGAATAAATGATTAGAAACGTAATAGGTGTTGTTGTATCTCACTGACCAAATATCACAAATCCCACTCCTGACACCAT
>NC_051406.1:28055395-28055838 GCF_015228065.2 Penaeus monodon | reverse complement strand
AGTTCCTTTGCTCTGAGCATGACTAATACTTTGGATTCATACTATACATACTATTACTTTCTTAAAAACTTTTGCACATTACATGTTTATGTGTTTGAAAACTATTATAAAGGGTGAAAACAAAATGTTTATTTTTTTATATTGGAATAATTGTTGTAGTCAAGTCCTCATCCAGGCAGATTCGAGTTGGTGCCCTTTCTTATGTCAGAATTCTTATGTACAATTCAATCCCTTGGAAGTTTTATCAAGTTTTACTTGATCAGATTTCCTTAATTTATTAAATTTTTCTTCAAATGCATACTTTGTTTTCTACTTGAATCACCAGTAAAAAAATGAATTAACCATTATTAGTGATTGTACCTGTAAAAGTAAAGTATATTTAATATACAGTAAGCCTCGAATTGGCAAGTATCTGGTACTCAAAAAGCCAAACAACAGATGAA
>NC_051406.1:28049147-28050047 GCF_015228065.2 Penaeus monodon | reverse complement strand
TTAACTGACTTTTAGGCTTTAGAAGATTGGTTTATTTATTATCCCTGTATCTTGACATTGTACATAAGAGAATCCATCACCTATTTGCACTTTCTACTTTTTCACAATTTAGTGAGAGTTTGGCGCGTATTGAGCACCAATGCCAGTCAGACCTCTTGCCCACCTTCCCTCCTTGCTCGCCTTCTCGAATGTGGGAGTACGTGCTGTAAGGGACCAGGACAAGATAAAACCACATGGTTTTTTGCGTTGTGTAGGAAATGTGAACCGCTTTCTCCATGCTAACCAGGCATCCTGACCCACAATAGCACCATTAGTGACCAAGGCGATAGAAACATTTAATTGTTTGCTCCACCAGGAAACAACATGAGACCAGGTGGAATGCATGTCATGCGCTGGGTACATTTCTCACCAGTGGAGGTTATCCATCACGATTGCCTTGAGAGTGAGACATTCTAATTTTGTTATGTATTTATCTTGAGTTTGTAGATAAGACTTATGTGGCTTTTACACTTTCCTCGACTTATAAGTTAACTGGGCTTCAAAGAATCACAAGATAATGTTGATTCATCTGTTTCAGAGTCAGGTCGCACACTTTGGAAATCTTGTTGAGAATTCAAGAATTACAAAGTGAGGATCAGCTGCAGTGCATTATGGGACTTAATTCTCGAGAAGAGTTATGGACAGAATATTATGGTATTTGGCGGTCCTTCTGCATGGCCTTGACATGCACAAAATATTATGACACAAGAATAAGGCATAGAGATGAGCTCATCAATCAGGTTGGTATGCGTGTATATTGTGGAACTAGGGGCCCAATAAATGGAATTTGAAATACACTCATACTATTTTTATAAAATCTAAATGATGTATCAGGTTTTTCTCCACTTTAGGCTTTCTCTG
>NC_051406.1:28048696-28049107 GCF_015228065.2 Penaeus monodon | reverse complement strand
TCTAAGAGATAAATGCAAAAATAGAGTTCTGTATTCATATGTAGACTCTATGGCTTGATGTTTGATTTTGCTGCAGATCCTGCCAAGGCATTTGTCAGCTGGCCTACCTGACCCTGGAAGATGCGGGGCTTCTATGCGAGCTCTACAGGTACACTCAGGACATGGCAACACACTTCTGAAACAGCTCATTCCTCACTCCCACCTGAGCACAGGTTATGCCCTGAAATGCTCACTCGAGAGTAGAAGCGCTTTACTTTCATGATGCATTAACTGAGGTCCTCAAGAACAAGCCACTTGTAATTTTGCAGAGCTTGACAGCAAGTGATTTCAGTGGTGAAATTTGTTAAGTTGACAACAGATTCCCTTGTAAGTTTTTTTAAAATTTAGTTTTATCTTTGGATTGAACATGGA
>NC_051406.1:28047473-28048295 GCF_015228065.2 Penaeus monodon | reverse complement strand
TACCACTGTTAGTAGTTTTAACCCAGATGACACTGAACTATGTATAGCTGGAAATTCTGAATGCAATTTTTTGTGCTTCTCACATTAGTCAGTCCATACTTTTATTTATTCATTATTTTGTTTTCTTAGGTGCTACATGGTTTATATATGCTTTTTTGTCTTACTGTGTTTAGCTCCTCTATAATTGTTTATCAGTTAATATTTTCCTATATCTCATTTACTGTCTTTGTGGCTGGCTCCACAAGTGCACAGCCAATAAGGATCCAACTAGTAAGCATGGTGTTCTTTGATATGTGGACCACATTAGATTGGTACACATTGATATATTGCTGCATAAATCAGAGTAGAATCAAAATCAGTAGAAATCATGCACTTTTCACTAAGGCCAGCACCAGAGCCTGAAGATTTGATTGATGGTACTCTAGCGGCGTTAGAGTTCCACACAGTCAGAATGTCAATCATTGAATAGTTTGTTACCTCATCGTCATAGCATAACAACTTGCCTCAATGTCCATCACCCGAGGACAGATCAAAGAACGACTGTGTGGCACCAGTCCGCAGTGGTCTGTTAGTGTTTGTGGATTTTGAAATAGTTCGTCCAGATTTGTCTTACCATGGAAGCAACCAACAAAGAAAGGCAGTGAAAGTCATAAAGCTGTGGTGAGGATGGGGCTGAACTAATCTCAGAGCTGCTGTCTACCCCTTTATGTACATTTCTTTCCCACCAATTCAAGGAAGAGAGTAAATATAATTATATAAACCTCAGCGGATTTTTGTTACATAAGTCTTTCTTTAAAAATACTTTTTTCAGTGTTTTAAGTA
>NC_051406.1:28047100-28047442 GCF_015228065.2 Penaeus monodon | reverse complement strand
CTCACACATAACAGCACATGTTTAAATACAGATATTTTGGAAGAGTGCATACATATGTACACACTAGCATCTGAACCAAAACTCTGAGTGCTTGTATGTATGCATGCTTAAAAGTAGACATGGATTTTTATACATGCTTTTGGTGCCCAATTTTACATGTTAAAATTTACTACTTGTGTTATTTATTTTATGAACCGAGTGTACATGAAATTGATAGATAACATTGCACCTATCTCTTTTAGGAATCATAGGCCTTTGTTCTGCACAAATTTAACACTACCATTGACAGGTACCATGGGGAGAGAAGCATCTTGCATCACTACACATACAGTCATTCGCCCA
>NC_051406.1:28046724-28046944 GCF_015228065.2 Penaeus monodon | reverse complement strand
TGAGTGACTATCTTGGAGGCATTCAGCAGTCAATAGTGCCATAGCAGAATACAAAACATACCATATTGCCAGAGATTTATATTTTATCAATCACATATGTCATGGTACATTTTGTATAAGTATTGTTAACTTCAAGGCTGGTCCTTGAGGTAGAAATATAATAGTGAATTAATGATTACTGTAAAAATATTTTTCCACTGATATGTCCATTTTTTTGCTT
>NC_051406.1:28045772-28046136 GCF_015228065.2 Penaeus monodon | reverse complement strand
GCAAAGTTATTACAAATTAAAAGAAAACAAAAAATACTCTATTGAAAGTTTTTTCATACTGCTTATGACTGACAAATTATCTAGCAATATGTTTTGTTGCCAAAAAATGATGTTTATAGAAAGTTAAAAAGTAAATGTAATGTTTTCTTTTGCCTTTGTTTTTGTTCCTAGTCATGTACAAGCTCAAGATTGTATTAAAACCAGACAGAATGAGTGCCTGAACATTGTTTTGATGTAAAATTTCTTTACAATGCAATAAATCTTTAAAAAATACTTTCATATCTGTTTACATTTTATACATAACCTTAGTTTTAGGTATATCCTCTTCATTGTGTTTCATTCTGTAGAAATGGTTAATGGTTAA
>NC_051406.1:28045075-28045150 GCF_015228065.2 Penaeus monodon | reverse complement strand
CCTGACAACAATGGCTCGTGGAAAACATGTGGTCAACTAGCCAACTCGTGATAGTCTTGTTCAGGACATGTTTTT
>NC_051406.1:28044724-28044805 GCF_015228065.2 Penaeus monodon | reverse complement strand
GGCTCCATCAAGTTTTTTTTGCAAGACCACATAGTAACCTTGGCGGCGGGGAGTCCTTCTATACATAATACTTGCTGAATG
>NC_051406.1:28044470-28044687 GCF_015228065.2 Penaeus monodon | reverse complement strand
TGTTTTCTTGATAGACTTTTTTGCCTTTGGTGCGAAAACCAAACTTGCATCCCCCGAACTTTTTCCAAAAAAGCTTGCATAAATATTCTAAAATTAATGATCGCGACCGTGAAAAGGGGGAAAACCCCTTCTACCCCTGGGGGCCCGGGGATCGGGAACCCCAAATTATTCGCGCCAAATTATTTTTCTTAAACCAAATTTCTTTTTTAAATGCCTT
>NC_051406.1:28044047-28044306 GCF_015228065.2 Penaeus monodon | reverse complement strand
GGGCCCGATTTTGAACTGTCTTTGCCTGGTTTTGCGGACACGGGGTTTGTGTGCGCGAGCGTGTATTGAAGGTACACATATAGTGAGTAGTGGGGTAAAAAGCAGTTTCCGATGTCGGGGGCCTTTTTGTGCACGGATAAAAGGTAATTACGTTTTTTTCATTTTAAAATAAAAAAATTTTAAATGGAGCAGGGGGGAAAAAATTTTTCCCCTTGTTTTAAAGGTAAAAAATTTAAAAACCCAAAATTATTTTTTTACC
>NC_051406.1:28039171-28039343 GCF_015228065.2 Penaeus monodon | reverse complement strand
CCTTTAAAGCTGGGGGGTTTGGTTTTTTTTAAGGGGCCCATAAAGTTTTAAGGGTTTTTTTTTTAACTAGGCTTTATGAGCTGAATCTACTGATTTTGGGGTTTAAAGGGTTTGAAATAAATTTGGGGGGCATTGGGCCCTTTCCCGGGAATTTTCGGAATGTCATTTTGTC
>NC_051406.1:28038893-28039152 GCF_015228065.2 Penaeus monodon | reverse complement strand
GTTTTTCCCCAGTTTAAAATTTTTTTGGAATTCGATTGTTTATTTTTCCACACTGAATTTTCCCCAGGTCGGTTGCATTGGTTTCTGTTCGGGGGGGAAAATTGGAAAAACCCGGGCCCCGGGAAAACGTGGGAAATAAAGTGGATTCATTAGGAAAAAAACATAGAATTTTACGGGGTTTTTAGTCCAATATCACATTTAACCCAAATCGTACCCAAAAGGGTTTTTTGTAAAAAAACATGTATTTTGCACGTGGAAA
>NC_051406.1:28038548-28038692 GCF_015228065.2 Penaeus monodon | reverse complement strand
CTGGTTTGAGGGGGTTTGGGCACAGGGAGGTAGGTTTGGGGGAAGGGGGGAACATTTATCTGTCTGTGCGGGTAGTGTGGTAGGGGGGGGCTCGTAGAGATTAAAAGTGGCTGGGTTTTGAATGGCAAAAAAAAATTTAATGGG
>NC_051406.1:28036548-28037566 GCF_015228065.2 Penaeus monodon | reverse complement strand
GACATTATTTTTTAAAATAAATACTGTCTTGAGAGATGCTGTTATAAAATTATTATGCAACTAAAGTGTTATTTGTGTTCCTTTGATTGCTGTTACTGCTGAAGTTCCAGCATGTAAGTTGCACTCCTTTTCTCAAGGATCAGAAAAAGGCATACTAAACTTGAACTACCATCCTAGAGTGATAGTGTTTGTAGGTTGTTCTGTACTACAGAAAGGGTACAGGAACAAGAGGAAGTTCCAGGGTAGCACTGGGTACAAGGTGCCAGGACTTTGCCTGAATCCAGATTCCTGATTTTTAAGCTGGGAAGGAGGTCGCGGGGCTGAGCATTGGGTGTCAGGTATTGTGTTCTTGGTGCTCAGACAAAAGGAGTGACATAACAGTAGACTCATAATGTGGTCTAGTCCCAGTGCGCATATGCAGTTCCTCAAAGTTTGGCCTTTCGACACTGATTAAGAGGGAGATGGACAAATGCAGTAAGGGGTACACACGAAAGAGGAGACGGATAATGACACAAGGAAGGAAATGCACAAACAGGCGCAAGTAGAGAGAGACAAACAGGAAATCAACCTGACAGAGATGGAGACGGAGGAAAACGGGTGGGAAATGCATGGAAAACACTGCGAAGTACACAAACTGACAAAGGGGAGAGACAAACAGGACATAACACATAACACGAAGGGAAACATACAGGGAAACGACTAACGCATGCAAGGAGGAAAAATGATAGTGGGATGATGCAAAAACTTAACACGAAGGGAAATATACGGGGAGATGACAAACACATGCAAGGAGGAAAATGATAGTGAGTCAACATATGGTAAGAAGAGACAGACAGACGCAAAATAGGCAAGGGAGAAACGAATTGGCGCAGCACAAACAATACAGGAGAAAAGGGTAAGAGGGAGATGAAGAAATACAGAGAGGAAAAAAAAATGTAGGGACACAATAGAGATGAAGAGAGGCAGGAGAACACAAAGGGAGGGAGAAAACGGGGAGACAGAAAAACACATGACGTCG
>NC_051406.1:28036299-28036490 GCF_015228065.2 Penaeus monodon | reverse complement strand
TGAGTATTCAAATAGTACAGCTGTTGTTAAATATTTAGCATTAAACAAGTCTAAGCAAACTTTCCCATTTCATTTTAAAATATCAAGACAAATGTTGAGAAAGTACATAAAGAAACCCTTTCCCTGTGAAATTTTTTCAAATGAATGTTAACCCTCATTTACAACAAAAGAATAAAGTTACCAGGCAATTA
>NC_051406.1:28035943-28036240 GCF_015228065.2 Penaeus monodon | reverse complement strand
CATCAGATATCAAAAAATAAAAGTGAATTAATAAAAAATACTATTTATATGTGTTCTCTGTTTTCACTTTTCAAAATATCTGTGTAACATAAGCAATTGGGGCCCTTAACTTTTGGGAAAAAAACCGCTGATATTCTTTACAAAAAAGACAACATAAAAAAAAATAGATACTTTTCCGCTAAAAAAGTTACGTAGTTTTAAAAATTCACCCCCGCGTGATCTGTGGTATTTTTGTCTGCATTTTCCCCTTCCCTTTTAATAATTTTTCATGATGGAAACAAAAATAGAAAAGGATAG
>NC_051406.1:28031850-28031921 GCF_015228065.2 Penaeus monodon | reverse complement strand
GGGTAACGACAACTCGTCGGACGTAGATAGTCGCAGTCGTATACACAGATGTTTCATAATAATTACATAAG
>NC_051406.1:28031393-28031493 GCF_015228065.2 Penaeus monodon | reverse complement strand
AGGAACTGTTTCGCTCTTTTACGAACAAACATCTAGGTTAAATGGAATCAGTTTTAATTGTTATCTAAAGGAAAATGGGAATATTGCCCAAAAGGGAATA
>NC_051406.1:28031206-28031341 GCF_015228065.2 Penaeus monodon | reverse complement strand
TAGAACATTCATTCTTTAGCAATTGTTAAGATGTAAAGCGTATACCTAGGGGCATTAACATTTCCTTTTAAATATTTGAATGTGAGTGACAAAGTTTGTTTAGTCCTTTTTAATATTGTTAAGTTAACATCAGGG
>NC_051406.1:28029841-28031003 GCF_015228065.2 Penaeus monodon | reverse complement strand
CAGCCAGCTGTACATGATAGGGAAAATAAGAGGGACAAGTTCAAAATTACAGGAAGGGCAAAAGAAAGGGCAAATCACAAGCACATGCAGCGGTTGGATAGCCCGGGAAGATACACAAACACAAGAGGGGAGACACAAGCACAAGAGGACGCGAAGACACAGGGACACTGAAGGAGACATGTAACATTATACAGGGCGTGAGACACCCGGGGATTTTAACACATAAAAGTCCTAAACGACGGATGACAGACATATATACCTGTACACACAAAGACGCGCAAACACACAAAGGACAGTCGCATAATCTAAGGAGGGAGGCAAGTAGGCTCATTTCACATGGAGGAAAGCAGACGGAAATACGCACAAACGGGACAGAAGAATGGAAATAGTGAGATGCACAGACACAGCATAAATGCACAAACACATAGGGAGAGAGGGATGTCAGGGAGACGCAAGTATATACACAGAGAGAAAAAAGAAGGGGAGATCAATAAACGCAGGAAAAATGTACGGCCACATGCAGGGAGAGACACTGTCGCGCAGACAAAACAAACATTTAGGGAAGGAGAAAAATATGAGGACACATAAGTAGACAGATGATAGTAACACACTGAGGGACACATCGGGAGCCGCAATGGCACATTTAGGGGACACTGGCGAGAGGGCGTACACGTAAGGAGACTCCAACAGGAAAAGAAAAGTGATGTCGGACCCTTCCCAACTCACTTGCCTTCGTTCGGATTCAGTTCCTCATTTCAAATGTCTAACTTTACACAACCACATGCCATTCAGTGAATAACGAGTTGCACCGCCACGGCGATTCAACTTTATAGAATTACGTCTGAAGAAGAACAAATCATGTATGCACAAGGTTGATTTATGTCACGCCCTTTCATATAAATACTTTTAGATTACATATATAGATAATTTAAAAGAGTCACGTCGATTGATAACCAGATGTAGTTCAGGTATCTTGTCATCTTTATTCATCTGTTATATCTTGTCTTTATCTTTATTTAATGTTGACCTTTTAGGCCGCTATTTCACCATACAATTAAATATACAACCATCTTGCCATGTCTGTGATCTGAAATTATAGTTTAAACCTTACATTTCTCTCCTCAACCAACTGATACAAGATTGAAAAAACATTTCTGAGCTG
>NC_051406.1:28022312-28023283 GCF_015228065.2 Penaeus monodon | reverse complement strand
TCGTGTAGGCCGTAAAATTGTTAAAGTTTTTAATTTTCGGGACGAAAAAATGCACCTTAATCTTTTAACAATGAGTCTGGTTTTTCACCCAAACAAAAATTTCAATAAAATACATGAAAGTTGAACTAAAATGACTTTTTAATACAACTCAAGCTTAAAAAAAACACACCTCCCAAGGGGGTGGTAAACCAATAGAAAAATAAAAGAAATTAATTTTTGGCAACATGTTGGGGGTAAACCCCTTTTTTGTTTTCTTCTGCTAAAAACTAAAAATGAATTAACTAAAAAGTTGAAAAGGGTTTTTACCCTAAATTTTATTGAGAAGATTTTAAAGGGTTTAAGGTATTGCCCCAGACAAAAACCCGGACCCCAATCATATTTATCCTATAAACAAGAAATTTTCACCACCTTCTTCCCCAAAATGTCCGGCCTCAAATTTTTTTAAATTTTTTAAATCTAAATTTAAACCTTTAAGGGAAAAAATTATAGCATTACCAAATTTTACCCGTTTTGTATTACTAAACTATATTTTTTTTTCAAAAACAAGGTAATTCAAAGAGGTTGCATTTAAAAAACTCCGTTTTATTGGGACGATTATAAGGATGCGACTCTACTTTTCAGTAATTCTTTAATCCCAAATCTCAAAAAAGAAATTTTGTCTATAGTAATTTTCCCCAAGTTAAAAAAAAAATATGAAAGGGTAACCAAAAAGGGTACAGATTTAAAATTTTTTCAAGAAATATAACTTTCTATGTTCCTTCCTTTTAAAAAACGGGAATAATAATTTTAAAAGGGACAAAACATAAAGGTTTCCTTACTCCCGAACCCAAAGCAAACCAATTTTTACTTCTTCCGGTTTTCCAAACCGCCATTGTTTTTTTTCAACTACAACAACTTGCGGAAATTGTTTTTCTTTCCCCTTTGGCCCCAGGTGAAAATTTTCAAAGGGGAAGCCTTCGAGATTTTGATAC
>NC_051406.1:28021412-28021530 GCF_015228065.2 Penaeus monodon | reverse complement strand
GCCGTGAAGGAGAGGGAGTTCCCCTTCCCTCCCATCCTCACCCTTACCCCTCACCCAGACACAGTGTGCTCACCCCCCGGACCCAGGGTAAAAAATGGTATTCTCAGCTAGTCATAGG
>NC_051406.1:28019150-28019278 GCF_015228065.2 Penaeus monodon | reverse complement strand
CGGACATATCTTTGATATCGAGTTTTAATAAACTTACGATATAAAAAATTTTACACAAAGAAAACTAAAATGCGGACTGTGCGCCGGGTAAGTCGGGACCTTTGTATATATGTCTGCAGTGGATGATG
>NC_051406.1:28012755-28012942 GCF_015228065.2 Penaeus monodon | reverse complement strand
ATGGTGTTTTTCAGGAGTGGGATTTGTGATATTTGGTCATGAGATACAAAACACTATTACGTTTAATCATTTATTACTCACTTTTTGCTTCGTTGTGTTTAAACAAACCCAAAATACTTTTCTTTGCTAATATTTGTCAGGTAAACCATATGTACTCATTTATTTCCCTTTGTTATCCTTTTGTTTC
>NC_051406.1:28012633-28012707 GCF_015228065.2 Penaeus monodon | reverse complement strand
GTCACGTAACACATCTATTTAGAATACCCCCCCCCTCTTGCAACCGTCAGACCAAGTTTTTCATAGCCTCCAAA
>NC_051406.1:28012149-28012249 GCF_015228065.2 Penaeus monodon | reverse complement strand
AACGCCAAAAAAACAAACAATTTTTTTTTTAAATAGATACAGCTGCAGTAAAGTCTAAATGAAGACTTCCTACTGCCACCCCGAACTAAGGCCCAGGCTG
>NC_051406.1:28009393-28009520 GCF_015228065.2 Penaeus monodon | reverse complement strand
CAGGAGTTTCCTCCAAAATAAAAAAGGTAAAAAAAATGTAAATTTTAATATAAAAAAAATAAATTTTATTTTTTAATAAAATAATTAGTTTGTTTTGTTTTTTTAAAAAAAAATTTTAAGTGTTTTA
>NC_051406.1:28005306-28006327 GCF_015228065.2 Penaeus monodon | reverse complement strand
GAAGCAACTACTTTGGCTCTTTCCAGCTGCTCTGACTTTTGATCACATTGTAGCAAGGTCTTTCGCTGAACTAAAAGGGAGGAACCCAGGTACACTGTGCCGTCCTCCTCTAGGGGTGGAAAGCGCTGTTGCCATTTTCACAGCCCGTATTTGGTCAACATAATCTGGCGAGGATTCCCGTCGAATTGTTTAAACTGGGAAAAGGAAGGCGTTAAAATATCACGGGAAATTACATTAACACCTTATTTTTTTCTCTAAATATATATGTTTTTCCGAACTAATGTTTTTTATTCTCTAAAGAACAAAACATATATAACACTGGTTCCGGGCGTTACGCCGGGAAACCAGTGTTATTTTTTTTTTTCTGAATCATGATAATGAAGGACTAATCACTGACTAGGCCTATTTTTAAACTCTGCACAAAAAGCAATAAATACATTATTAAAAACCCATGGTGAAAATGCTTACGTCAAGCGACAGAGACCTGTTCTCGCTGTCTTGTTAAGGTGCTCCCATCTTCTTACCTTGTCCCCAAAGTGTCTCCAAATTCTCGGGGTCGACCTTCCGAATGTAACACGTCTCCTCAGGGCAAACATCTCGTCCTTGACCTGACACACGCTGACGAGGCAGTTGTCGGTCATTTTCTTGGTATTTTGGGACAGTGAATGTGTTTTTGAACCTTTTAAAAAGCGAAATTTGCAGGGGTCTGGGTAAGCTGCTGTTCCGAACTCCGTCCCACAATGCGGTTTGGCGTTCATGTTCTTCTGAAGGAATCGCTCTTAAGGAAGCGGGATCGGTAGGTGACACGGCTGTTGGCGATATGGAAAACTGATGTAGCCAGGGGCCGGGCATCAAAAGAGGTGTCTGTAGGGAGTGTCCCCCACCTGGAGCTTCCCTGGACCGTTCCTGGTGACGCGACCTTCTAACCATGACGGCAGCGTCCCCGTCATCTGTCCTTCTACAGGGGTCCGGCCGTCTCCTGTAGGGTGACATGTAAGGATTATTTGGTGAAAGTTTTTGT
>NC_051406.1:28004660-28005176 GCF_015228065.2 Penaeus monodon | reverse complement strand
TTACTACTGATTAATAAACGCAGATAAAAGAAATAAAATTTGGAGGTCATCATTGTAGTTACCTGCTGGAGGTGTCTTGTCCATACACAAGGTGCCTCTTGTGTTGCCATTGTCCTGCTCGCAATTGGAGAGTGCTAGGATCAGCATGAGTCTAGAATCCTTGGAAACCACGCCTTCGAGCCTCGCGCCCGCCCACAAGACCCGGACGGGATGGCCTTGTGCAGAGGCTGCTTCGTCCAACCCGAGAGGGCACTGCGTGAAATATATCTTTGGATAAGTTTGTTCAGCCCACTTAAGGTCCTTCTCATTTTTGAAGTTTGTTACTTGAATAAGAAATTTAACTGATAACAGAGTTTAAACAAATTGAAATAACGTATAAGATGACACTAGGTAACCCAGTATACTATAAATTACCTAAGCGAAGTTCACTGATGGAAATGCAAACACGGAACCCAAAACAGAAAACTAAATGTAAAAGTGAATTTGAAAACACTACATAGACAATACAATATTTGT
>NC_051406.1:28004446-28004633 GCF_015228065.2 Penaeus monodon | reverse complement strand
CAATCGAAACCGGAAGATGAAAGGCGCACCAGGTGGGCACCTGACTCATCTTCCGGAATCAAAGGATCGTGTCCGAACACAAGCAAACAAAGGTAGCAGATCGAGATCGATGTCCGCGGCCATGAGGCGTCGGCTTCTTTGCTTGTCGCTAGTCACATGGTTTGAGAAATATGCTTTCAGAAGCGTG
>NC_051406.1:27997637-27997726 GCF_015228065.2 Penaeus monodon | reverse complement strand
GCCTTAGTTCAGGTGGCAGTAGGCAAGTCTTCATTTAGACTTCCACTGCAGCTGTATCTATTTAAGAAAAAAATTGGGTTTTTTTATGG
>NC_051406.1:27997465-27997594 GCF_015228065.2 Penaeus monodon | reverse complement strand
ATAACTTGAACACAAACTATAACAAAACGAGAACGATATTTAGGATTTTATTTTTGAAGATTTGTATTTTTTTTTACTTTATTGCAAAGAGAAACAAGGGAACGAATTATTTATTTTTTCTTATTTTTT
>NC_051406.1:27997176-27997256 GCF_015228065.2 Penaeus monodon | reverse complement strand
ATTGGAGGCTATGACAACTTGGTCTGACGGTTTGCAAGAGGGGGAGGGGGATTCTAAGATGGGAGCATGTGTGACGTGAC
>NC_051406.1:27996910-27997111 GCF_015228065.2 Penaeus monodon | reverse complement strand
ATGAAACAAAAGGAATAACAAACGAAATAAAATGACGTAACAATACTGGGTTACCTTAACAAATTTAAGCAAAAAACGAAGTATTTTGGGTGTTTAAACACAAAACGAAGCAAACGTGAGTGAATAAATGATTAAAACCACGTAATAGGTGTTGTTGTATCTCACTGACCAAATATCCAAAAATCCCACTCCTGACACCAT
>NC_051406.1:27990684-27990774 GCF_015228065.2 Penaeus monodon | reverse complement strand
CTTACCCGCGCGCACAGTCCGCGCATTTTAGTTTTCTTTGTGTAAAATGGTTATATCGTAAGTTTATTAAAAACATCGATATCGAAGATA
>NC_051406.1:27988464-27988581 GCF_015228065.2 Penaeus monodon | reverse complement strand
CCTGAGACTAGCTGAGAATACCAGTTTTACCCTGGGTCCGTGGGTGAGCACACTGTGTCTGGGTGAGAGGTAAGGGTGAGGATGGGAGGGAAGGGGAACTCCCTCTCCTGTCACGGC
>NC_051406.1:27986160-27986231 GCF_015228065.2 Penaeus monodon | reverse complement strand
GGAGGGAAGGGGAACTCCCTCTCCCTGTCACGGTTATTGATGTAGCATTGTGACGTTACATTTATGCAAGC
>NC_051406.1:27985827-27986104 GCF_015228065.2 Penaeus monodon | reverse complement strand
TTTTCTTTACAATTTCTCATGGTGATTCTGACCGATCTTGGAGGCTTGGTTCAGTATTTATAGCGATAGATCGTTTTGTTTATTTATTGTTCATTTTTTCAGGTTCAATCTTTTTCAGTGATATTTTAGTGTAATCATTTTAGATTTAGAGGTGAAAAAACCAGACTCATTGTTGAAAAGGATTTAAGTGTATTATTCGTGCTCAAAGACATTACAAAAACTAAATTACACAAACGAATTTACGGACACACATGCACAAGACGATACGACCATTTGT
>NC_051406.1:27985440-27985727 GCF_015228065.2 Penaeus monodon | reverse complement strand
ATTTATTTATATAATATTATTTTATGTATATATATATATATATTTTAAAACTATTTTGATTATAATATTTTATAAAATTATTAAAAATTATATAAAGGAAATATATATAATATTTAAAATACTAAAAAAAATTGTTATATATATAAAAATATTTTTTAAATTTAAAATATATATAAAATTATTTTAAAAATTTATATATATGTTATAAAATATAAAAAATTATAATCATATATAAAAATTTATATATAATTTAAAATCCATATATTTTTGGAAATAATATTAACTAA
>NC_051406.1:27985183-27985362 GCF_015228065.2 Penaeus monodon | reverse complement strand
CCCATAAATTACTAAAAAATAATAAAATGAAATCCAGTAGGGTCCCAGCTGTTAAAGTCACATCCCACTGCAAACCCCCTCTTCACATATACCCACATGCATTCACCCCGACCCACCATCAATCATAAGAAGCCCTTAGACAGTGCCCCCACTAAAATTCCAAGAAACAAAATAAAAAC
>NC_051406.1:27984262-27984351 GCF_015228065.2 Penaeus monodon | reverse complement strand
CCAAATAACCAAGAATTAAAAAAACAGCTTCAAAATTTAAAAACCCTAACAGAAAAATCAAATAAAAAAAACATAAAACTCTAGTAGAA
>NC_051406.1:27983982-27984050 GCF_015228065.2 Penaeus monodon | reverse complement strand
GTTTAAAAGGGACACACGGAAGAAAACAAACGAAAATCACAAAACATGGTCCTTACCAACACCAACAC
>NC_051406.1:27983503-27983748 GCF_015228065.2 Penaeus monodon | reverse complement strand
ATATACAAAAAAACCCGATAAAATAGAATTTTTGGAAAATTTTTAAAGGATAGAGAAAATTATGATCCCAAATTATGATATAAAGAAAGATGGGGCATAGATTGGGGGGATTAGCTTTTTATAAAACTAATTTTCAATAAAGAAAAAAAATTTGAAGTAAAAACCCTAAGTCCCTTTTAATAAAAAATAGCAAAAGATCAAATGTAAAAACCCTGAAAAAATTTTAAAAAAAAAAAATGGGAATT
>NC_051406.1:27982135-27982972 GCF_015228065.2 Penaeus monodon | reverse complement strand
AACAATAAAGAAATGAAAAAATAAAAAAAACTTTTGAAAAATAGACAAACAATAAAAGTAGAAAAAAAAAAACCGGAAAATTTCTGAATGATTTTGATTCAAACCCAAAAAAAAAGTCGGAATTTTAAAAAGAGAAAAGGGAAAAATATCAAACAAAGTTTCCCACATAAAAACGATCTCCCAAAAAAATACAAAGGAAAACTAGATTTTTAAAAACAAAATAAAAAGACCTTTGGGAAAAAATTAAAAGTGATAAAAAAAAAGCAGAGATAGATAAAAAAACATGCCGACATAAAAATCTAAACAAAGAAAAAACAATGGAGATTTTTAAAAAGAAAAATAACAACCCAAAGAAGGGACAGCCTATGGGCCCAGATGAAACACATAAAATTTGTAAAAGGCCCCAAAAAACATTTTAAACATTCTAAAAAAAATAACAAACTATGGCAAAAAGGTAACCCAAAATGAATTTAAAAAAAGTGTGAAAAATCCAATTTTAAAACCCCAGGAAAAAAATCATCGATAAAGGTAGGGGTTTTGTAAAAATTTCCTTGTTTGGGAAAGATATACGAAAAACTATAAATTACGAATAATTGGTGGCTAAAAAAATAAGGAATTAGTGAAGATAAAAGGGTTTCATTCAAACAGATCAACAAGAGCACTCCAAAAAATTGAATCAGTAAAAAGTAAACATTAAATGAAAAGAAATATGCAAGGTACCCCTAGCCCTGAAAAGCTCGATTCAGCTATCATGATGCATCAAGAAGGCAGAATTAAATCAAGGTATACCTTTAAGTCTTAAAGAATTCCTAAAAAACGATTTTTAGTAATAATAGG
>NC_051406.1:27981286-27982111 GCF_015228065.2 Penaeus monodon | reverse complement strand
TTTCAAAGGGAGTACTAAAGTTCCCTCTAAGCCAACTTTATTAAATTAAAAAGCAATCGAATTCCGGGGGAAATAGCCAAAAATTTTGCGATGACTACCAAATTTTCCAAAAAAAGAAAAAAAGGCAAAGTAAAAAAAAAAAGCAAAAAAACTAAAAGAGGGGATGATGAGGGATCGAAAAAAAACAAAAAGTAAAATTTGTGTTTACTAATAAAAATTAAAAAACATCCCAAAATAAATTAAAAATGAAAAATATTACTCAAAAACATAACTACGGATTAAAATTTGAGCCCAAATTAAAAGGGAACCTTTGATAATTAAACTCACCCCAAAAAGTTTTAGACTAATGAAAAGTTGGAACACTTCATGGGGAGAAAAAAGGGAAATTAAAAAATTTTTACATATCATAAAACCAAAAATACTTTTATGGTTCCACATTAAAAAATACAAAAAAATTAAGGAAAATAACCAGAAAACAGAAAAAAGAAGTCTAGTTCATAAGGGGGAAACATAAAAGGGAAATTAAAAAATCAAAAAAAAAAAATCTTTCAAAGTAAGCAAAAATACCCCCTTGGTCAATTTTCAAAAAATCAAAAAACAAATTTTTATGTATCATCTTTAAAGGGCACCCCGGAGAAAATAAAAAATCTTTTAATATAGAGAACCAATATAAAAATTGCAAAAATTCAAATGGTTCAAAAAAAAGTGTCAATTCTACACAGCAGCAATTTTACTTAAAACAAAAATCAAAAAAACTTGGAAAACCGAAAAAAACCCCAAATAATAGAACCGAATTTTTCCCATAAAAGAAGGATTAAATATTTT
>NC_051406.1:27980934-27981264 GCF_015228065.2 Penaeus monodon | reverse complement strand
GGTAAATTCACAGATTCAATCGCAGTTCCTGCTTTAAAAACCAAACCCCAAATACTAAAAACAAATTTTGAATCAATAAACAATCCTTAGTCTAACAGAAATAAACAAAAAACAAAATAAAAAGGAACCCACACAAAAAAAAAAGGGTACAAAAAACGTCTTGCGAAAAAAACCTAAACAAAAAAATTTTAAAACGCCAAAGACACAAAAAATAAAAATTAAGGACAAAACAAAGAATTGGGAAAAATTTAAAAATGCCAAAATTTTAAAAAAAAATACAAAAAAAATCACCCCAAACCAGCCCGACCAAAACAAAAATTAACATTGACT
>NC_051406.1:27980155-27980907 GCF_015228065.2 Penaeus monodon | reverse complement strand
AGACCTCTAAAAGAATAAAAATTAAAAACGCCCTTTTTTTGCAGAGGTGAAAAAAATCAAAAGAAACAGAAAAAAATTCCCTCATGTCCGATTAAATTCAACAGAGGATTTTGCTGGAGTCTTAAAGAAAATAAAAATTTAAAAACCCAATTAAAAATTGTTGACACGGAAAGTTTTCCCAAAGATCAAAATACATTTAGACATACCAAAATATTCTTAAAAAAAACAAAAATTTATGACTGATATAATAAAGAAAGAAATGAAAAAAAAAGACCCGGGGATATAGACAAAAGTCAACCCTTAAAAAAAAGAAAGAAGAAGAAGAAAACCTATAGCAACAGTTAAATCCTTTTTTCAATTGGGGTTTTCACGTGGGATAGAAACCCCAAAGGAGACCTTTTTGGTTTAAAAATTGAACTCCACGGGCTTTTTTCCCTCAAAATTGAACAAAGCGAAAATGATCTGTTAAAAAAAAATTTTCCTCCTATTTTTCCATCACCTTTAGAGGATTCTTATATTCCGAAAAGGAAAAACCCCCAAAAGGATGAAATCATCATGAAAATGTAAACTTTTCCCTGATAGCAGTTTACTGATCCTGCAGCTCGGTTTCAGGTGCAGCCCGTGGCTGGTCTTCCCTTACACTTTTGGCCCTTGGCCTTTTCCGAAAAAAAGAAAACCCTCATAATTTATATTGCTAAACCCATGATGTAATAATAATTTGAACAAAAATTACGTGAAAAACAAAATTTGTA
>NC_051406.1:27979097-27979958 GCF_015228065.2 Penaeus monodon | reverse complement strand
CATTTTTTCCCATTACTCGTGCATCGTTCAGTAACTAAACAAAGATACAAAAAACCATTTTTTACATGTAGTGGAAAAATTGAAAAATGTTAAAAGTGATTTCTATTCCGAATAAAGGAAAGATATTTTTATTAAAAATAAAAAAATTTTATATTATAAAATTAAAAAAATAAATATTATTGTTATAAAAACTTTTTTTCGTTTTGTATGCCTCCCCCCCCAAAAAAGAAAGTCACAATTCATCACCTGTCTTTTTCATACATCTTTTTTTGCTTTAAAATAAAAATGGAATTTAACCATGAAATTACCCCTTTTGGTCGATGCTAACCTTAAAATAATCTGAAAATCCCCAATCTGCGAAATTGTAGTTCATATTTTGAAAAAAAGTGATGATTTACCTTAAAACTGCGTAAGGAGAAAAATAAGACAGGGGTTTGGGGCTTGGTGCTTGGAGAAACCTTGGACAAAACAGTGATAAGTGTCGAAGTGAAATTGGAATTAAAGCAATTTTTTTGTATAACAAAAAAAAATGTTCTAAACAAAAATAATTATGGGAATGAAATGGTCATGAAGTTTTTAATTTTTTTTAAACAAGTCGGGGCAAAGCCAACCGGTAAAAAGAAACAAAGGGGAAGTACATCTACATCCAAAAGGGTTCGAGGTTTGAACAATCGGCATTAATCCTTTTGGATGGAAATAAAAAGTTAGGAGGGGAAGTAAAAATATAACAAAAAGATAAGGGTAATAATAAAAATGCTAATACTAATGATGGTATAAACATAAGACCACACCATTGGTTACCCGAGTTTGCTGTTCGAGTAATACTTTTTTGATAAAATGATAACAATAGGGGATATATTA
>NC_051406.1:27978366-27978823 GCF_015228065.2 Penaeus monodon | reverse complement strand
CCTTTCTGATCATTATTTTTATTATTGTACTTAATAACAAAAACACTATACAAAAAATAAAAATAAAGCCAAAAAACAAGTAAGTGTTACAAATAGTAATAAATTAAATTTAAATTTCATTATGATAATTTTTTTATGATTAAAGATAAAATTAAAAATTTAAGTAAAATAATGTTAAAATAAAAAATGAAATGAAAACAATAATAATAATAAACGAAAAATTTTAATAAAGATAAAACATATTGTTACGATAATGATAAAACAAAAATAAAATATGTAAAACAAAACGTACAAATAAAGAAAAACCAAAACCCAGAAAAAATAAAATTTTCATCAAAATTTTCATTTCATCACAATACTGTTATTATCACTATTTTTTACTCACCAAAATCATTAAAATCTTTGTATATACCCCATAAAAATTATTATTTTCTCTGTGCGAAACGTTTAAATTAAG
>NC_051406.1:27972437-27972765 GCF_015228065.2 Penaeus monodon | reverse complement strand
GGGGGTACACTATTAAAATTTCACTTCTTACTTTCCCTTTTTTTACCCTTTTTGCAGCAATTTTAGTATTTTTAGCGGGTCCCCAGAGGTCGGGATCGAATTATTATGGTTTTTTCATTTTCCCACCCCTTTTCTATTATCTCTTCCCCCGCTTACATTTTTCTACCCCCTCCCGCCCAAACGTTTTTAGCCCCCCTCCAGTGACGTCATAACTTTGTCCCCTCAATGTTTAATGGTGATTCTAAATTTCGTCGGGTTTGCGAACCTGCTTTGCCCCGGGGTTAAAATATGTGACCCCCCGTTCAATAATATAGCTGTCTAAGATTCA
>NC_051406.1:27970716-27970827 GCF_015228065.2 Penaeus monodon | reverse complement strand
AGCTATAGTGAACACAGTGAAAAGAGTCTCTTCCAAATAAAAATAAAGGGGAGTCATTCTATTATACTCACGCAAGCAACCCCCACACAGAATGAAGCGAAGGGGACCCAC
>NC_051406.1:27970074-27970172 GCF_015228065.2 Penaeus monodon | reverse complement strand
CAGTTTTTAAAATTTTTATTAGAGTCCCAAAGGTTTTTTTTCCGGTTTACCGCGCCTCTAGGGAGGGGAAAAAACCTCGGTATGAGACGTTTTAAGCT
>NC_051406.1:27967000-27967068 GCF_015228065.2 Penaeus monodon | reverse complement strand
ATCTACCAAAAATCTCAAACGAACGAACGACGAAAGTACCAAGGCCAGTTGAACCGCCCCTTAAGTTT
>NC_051406.1:27966482-27966570 GCF_015228065.2 Penaeus monodon | reverse complement strand
CCCCTTCTTTATATATGTTTCATATTTAAAATCTTATACTCTCTTCCTTTTAAAGAGAGAGAGGTCCCCTTTTTACTCATGCAGCGAA
>NC_051406.1:27965970-27966422 GCF_015228065.2 Penaeus monodon | reverse complement strand
CCTATGTAATATGTAACATGTGGCGCATCGCAGTGTGTGTTCCCAATGTTGCCCAGGGATCATGCCCTGATAACATGTAAATGTACTTCATATACGTCGCTGGTCCTCTCCAGACACATCAAATTGCCACATTTTTATTAAAATTAAACATTATTTTTAATGTCTGCCGGGACATACTCAACACAATATAATGCTGCCATACCTTCCACCAAAAACTAGCCAAACAGAAGTTTACAAATTCTGTTCTCCTGGATTATGAAGAAACAAGAGGGCAACGCAACAGGAGGCCCTCAACGGAAAGCAGGAAAAGATTTAGACCCGACTTTACAATTTTTATTGTCCCCTGACATCAAATCTACCCCCCCCTCCCCAGACTTTATGATGCCTGACACATCAGCACCTATCTAAACAAAGGTACACACACGGGCAACAGCCTAGGCCACCCCCACAGT
>NC_051406.1:27965150-27965245 GCF_015228065.2 Penaeus monodon | reverse complement strand
TTCAAGACAGCAAAACTCTAGCATTTTGGCCCAAAACTGCTAACGTTTTTTGGGTATCCAACATCAAATTATTGCCCTCCCTTGCCCAAAGGTCC
>NC_051406.1:27963898-27964482 GCF_015228065.2 Penaeus monodon | reverse complement strand
AATATACTTAAGCACACCCATCTACTCCTTTGGCAAATTTGCAAAAAACTCAGGGAGCATATTCTTTTTTTTAACTCTTATACAAAATGGTTATGGCAAATCCTTTATCCAAAATAACAACAGCTCACCACTTTATCAACCATAAACGTTATCATTTAAGAGAACCCCATGGGGGTTTAAACTTCTTGTGATGAATTTTCTGCTGTGGAGATATCGGCTCTCGGATTGACAATTCATCAAAGTAATTTATGGTGTTGACAAAAAAAATCTACCTAATGCGCCTCCGTTCTCCTGTGGAAAACCCGACAAAAAGGATTTGACCAGAAGCCACACATTTTCCCAAGGGATTTTAAAAGTAACTTTTCAAGATATCAGAACTCCCAAACAATTAGGAAATAGTACCCCACCATTCAGATGGATTTTCAACAAATCGTAAAATGTTTTCTGGGTTTCCAATGTTTAAAACTATAACCCCTACTTTTTTGGAAAAACCCGGGGTGATTGATGCTGATAATGGATTGTTTTTCCCATGGACTTCGTATTTTCATATCAAAAGACGGGTTTTAATTCGTCTATCACCCCAT
>NC_051406.1:27963583-27963760 GCF_015228065.2 Penaeus monodon | reverse complement strand
GTCCCACAACCAAATAGGCCCCTTAAAGTTACGTCAGCTGATCTATTTTGCCCCTGCTGTCAGGGCATTTTTCTCTAGCTAATCACTAACTGGCTGGCCTGAAGGACCCCCACAAAAAAACACTCCTTTTTTGTTTTAAAAACGGCATTCGAAAATTCTTCTGTCAACTTGGAACCC
>NC_051406.1:27962769-27963520 GCF_015228065.2 Penaeus monodon | reverse complement strand
TGGGGGTTAATCAGAAGTCTCTACACCATCACCCAACTGTCGTGCTGAGGCTGGTCAAAAAGCGAAAAAACCTCTCATCAAATTCCCCGCGGAGAATTTTTAAAGACAAATTTTTAAAGGTCTACTTGAACTGCGAAAAACTTTACGAAAAGGGGACGTTTTTTCCTCTAGGGTTTCCCACACATTCTTCTGCCCACAAAAAGGTGTGTATTTTGGGCCAGAAGTTTGCATGATGCTGCCGCCCAATGCGACCCGAACGAGCAATTTACAGACAGGGGCAAAAATGCAAACCCATGCTAAACCCTTTCCCTTTTTCTCTTAAAGGTACTGCAGATCGCGTCAAAAAACCAAGTCGCCGAAAATGGAAAAACAAAGGAACTCGCCTATGGCCACAGCAAGGGAAACCCGATGGAAAAATCTGTGACGCAAACCCCCCGATTACTGCGACCTATCCCACACCATCTATCAGTGAGGGCCCCACTACAACTCTGAAAAATGCTTGTTTGTGATAAAGTAATAAAAAATACCCTTAATTTTTTTCTACTATAGACAAAGCAATGTTTAGTTTCCAAAGGTAATATGTTTATTTCCTTTTCAAATCAAAGAAAAGGGGGGAAATTTTAGTATTCAGTAATTTTGTCAAATTAAAATACATTTTTTGCCTTTATACATGTTTCATATTTAATGCCTTTATATCATTGTCCTCTGAAAAGGAGAGGCCTCTGTTTCACCCCCTTTAAAATTCATGGGA
>NC_051406.1:27961284-27961354 GCF_015228065.2 Penaeus monodon | reverse complement strand
AGCATACATCAACGCATACAACATAAATTATAAATTTTTAAAATAAAAAATTAATATTATAAATTTTCTA
>NC_051406.1:27955136-27955309 GCF_015228065.2 Penaeus monodon | reverse complement strand
TGTACCACCTGATAGTGCAACCTTCCTCAAATGCAGGGTACCCAGGAGTGCGACGGATGACGAAATTGAAGTCACACCTTCATCCCACCAGCTAATAATCCCCGCAAGCGTGACCAAATTTGAAGATCGCCGAACTGATATCTAGGTGGTGAACACGACGAGGTCTTGCCGGA
>NC_051406.1:27954698-27954767 GCF_015228065.2 Penaeus monodon | reverse complement strand
AGGGGACAAAAATTTTAGTAAATACACGCCACACTTAAGCTACGCCTGCAGCTACGCCCCGACCTTGGG
>NC_051406.1:27954426-27954585 GCF_015228065.2 Penaeus monodon | reverse complement strand
TGTGGCAACCTCCATGGGCGTTTTCATCGACATTTTATCTTATTTTTTAATGATACGAATATGTTTACTTTGTTTCACTTTTATACCTGTTTTTATACCTTGTACATAGAAAGATATTTATATCTTAATTATAAAGCCTCCAGAAGTCCAGCACCTAAC
>NC_051406.1:27953951-27954123 GCF_015228065.2 Penaeus monodon | reverse complement strand
TAAACCAGAAGTTATATGGCAGTTTGCTAGATTTTGTCATTCATGATATATCCAAGCTCTTATTAAAATATAGCGTATGTCTTTTAGTAAGGAGTTGTACCAAGGCTCCTGTTGATTTTCCACACAGTGGGACCATGTTTATATGATGAGAGCTTAAAATATTTAAATCATG
>NC_051406.1:27948714-27949906 GCF_015228065.2 Penaeus monodon | reverse complement strand
GTGACAAAGGTTTCTTCAGACAAAAAGTTACATACTTCAAAGGATGAGGTAAACTTAGGGTTATCCTCAAGCCCTGGACGTGGGTCGCATTTCAAATACAGAACTAGGTATATCAGCAGAAATATAAATAATACAACTTGCAAAAAATAAAATATTCCGAGTCCCAAGGTTTAAATATTCTTAGTAGAGTGATACAACACGATATTTCTCCATTCTCGTCTTGACAAGTCCCTCCTGGGCATCACAAATCACATCATGGGCAGATAATATATGATCTTTGTCAGTGCAATACTATGGATATAATCCCGATACCGGAGTAGAGTGAAATGGTAGTGTTTCAGGAGAATTATGCCAACATGCGACGATCATCTCACATAGTAGAACACTGACTCAAGACAGTCTCGACAGTATGAATAACAGCTACGTACCTGTGTAATTCGCCAGGCATGATATACTATTGGCACAATAGTCCATGTACCCTTTTTAAAAAACTCAAACCACCTGCCATGGTCTTAGAATATGCAGCCTGTTCAAGTTAAACCTGTTATCGCGCATTTCTGTATGTCTAAATCATAGGACATGTATATAGTTATCAAAGTAATGTGCTACTAGGTAGCCTACAGACATGCATTCTTTTTTGCTCACTTGTTTTAAACGCCTAACTCCAGTATATTGTACCCACGCCTTAACCCATCATCTAACCCACTGTCTTTCCATTCTTATTCTTGTCCTTACAATAAGTAAAGTCTTTTGTTCACTCATCTCCAATCCGCTCGCCATTCTGGCCTACGTCACAAGTCTACCGCGTCCATTTGATACTGCCCCTTGCCTGTTTAAGAGTCCGCATACACTTAATGTCCACCTCATGCTTCCTGGTCGCCCCTTCGCAACATGCGACGGGATCCAGCAACTGTAATCACACGCCCCTGACCCCGCAACTCCCATGAGCTATTCAAGACAATCGTCGACAAATGTGGCAAAAACACAGGAGTTCTTTCTGTCAAGTGAGTACAGTGCACGCTGCGTCCACAAAAGACGTATCTTTATTAATTATCTCAATTTGTATAAATGCTGTCAGCATTGACCAAAGTTCAGCTACTTGTGCTAACGAAACGTGATTACTCAGTCTCATCCCAAGGATTGTAGTGACCAATACACTCTCAGTTCTCTGTCTTGTGAGGACTACCACATC
>NC_051406.1:27944364-27944898 GCF_015228065.2 Penaeus monodon | reverse complement strand
GATGACGCTCAAAAAATTACAGACACAAGTATCCATATGATTCCCCAAGCAGAAGCTGTTGAACCGGTCTACTCACTAAGCGACTGGCTGTCTGCACGCTGACACATCCAGAGGGAAAACGTCGGAACCAGCGGCAGCGTGTTCTGGGAACGGTCGGTGAGTGTTCGGACGTGGTCAGTCTCTTATGCAACCTGAGCAGGGAGTTGGTTATCTATGGGGGGTAGGAGTGGAGGTGGGCATTAGGGGGAGGAGTCGTGCAAATAAAGAACTGCTTCAAGGACGATGCTGTTTATGTGCTTGATCTGAGGGAAACGATTTGTTCTTTTCAGGTTGATTCTGATGTTCATTTTTCAGAAAATCCTTCGGTTTCGTTCTGCACATGTTTTCTACTCTATCTCTTAATTCATTAGATTCTATTTGTTTATCAAAACCCAATTATCATCGCTGCGTCGTTAAGCTTGGTCGCTATTAAAATCCAGTCTGGCCGTTCGCCGAATACACATTTGTGTTGTAGGGTCATTTGCTAGGCATTAT
>NC_051406.1:27944061-27944170 GCF_015228065.2 Penaeus monodon | reverse complement strand
TCCATCGGAAAATATCGCTACAATTTGAGCTTGCATGCGATTGTCTTCAAAGTTCCTACATATAATACGCGTACAAATACAGATACATGCACACATACACACAATATTA
>NC_051406.1:27943293-27943358 GCF_015228065.2 Penaeus monodon | reverse complement strand
CTGGTGTGTGTTGCTAAAATAGTGTGGGTAGTGTGCATGTATCTGATAATAACAGCCCTCCTATG
>NC_051406.1:27943181-27943246 GCF_015228065.2 Penaeus monodon | reverse complement strand
TTCAGCGTATTATAAGTAGGTAAACACCCCCCCCCCCCGAAGACCAATCATACAAGCCTCAAATT
>NC_051406.1:27942495-27942726 GCF_015228065.2 Penaeus monodon | reverse complement strand
CAAAAGAGAGAGAGGAGGGGGGCGGTGATGAGAGAGGTGCAGAGTTTTGTTGTGTGTGTATAATGTAATTATATTTAAAAATTTTTATATATATAATTATTATTTATATTATATATCATTATTTTTTTAAAATTTTATATATTATGAAATTTAATTATAATTATATAATACTATTCTATATTATTAAATATGCATATATTATATTATATATATAATTATAAATTTTAATGT
>NC_051406.1:27942193-27942421 GCF_015228065.2 Penaeus monodon | reverse complement strand
TTTTTGTGTCTGTGTTGGTTTGTGTATATATAATATAATTTTATTATATATATTATAAAAATATAATATATTATTTATATATTATATATTATTATAATATGGTGTGTGTGTGTGTTTTTTTGTGGTATGTAAATTTCCCTTTTATATAATATATATATAAAAATTTTATAATATATATATATAATTAAAAAACAAAAATTATATATAAAATAATATTATATATTTATA
>NC_051406.1:27941808-27942070 GCF_015228065.2 Penaeus monodon | reverse complement strand
TGTAGTATAATATGTATATCAAGAATTGTATGCAGTAAGTATAAAAGTTCAAAATATATATTAAAATTATATTTAATATTAAAATTTTTTAATTATATATAATAAATATATAGCATTTATACATATTAAATATTTAATAATTTTAATATATATATAATTTTTAATTATTAAAAATATAATATTATATATTAAAAAACAATATTACACATAATATATATAATTATTATATAATATATAATATAATATAAAAAAATTTAAATAT
>NC_051406.1:27940246-27940468 GCF_015228065.2 Penaeus monodon | reverse complement strand
TATTAAAATTTTATTGTGTTTTATGTATTTTATTTTGCTTATATTATATATATTATAATTTTATATTTATATATATATCCCCCTATTTTAATTTACTTATTTTTATTATATTTTATTTTTGCATTATATTTTATAATATTTTAAATATAATTATATATTATATTTTTTTTATTATATTATTTATAACATTATTTTATTTTTAAAATATTTTTTTTATTGGTG
>NC_051406.1:27940012-27940176 GCF_015228065.2 Penaeus monodon | reverse complement strand
GTATTGTTGTGGTGTTTTTGTGTATGTATAATATTATTATATATAATATTATTTTAATATTTTATAATTATTTTGTTGTGTGTGGTGGGTGTGTTTTGGTGTGTGTGTTGTTTTCCTATTGTTATTATATATAAATTATTATATATTTTTATATTTTTATATGT
>NC_051406.1:27939789-27939898 GCF_015228065.2 Penaeus monodon | reverse complement strand
TTTGTGTTGTTGTATTTATTTTAATTTAGTTATGTAGCAGTATGTATATATTGCTTATTTAATATATATTATATTATATATATGTATAATATAATTATATATAAAATAA
>NC_051406.1:27939559-27939728 GCF_015228065.2 Penaeus monodon | reverse complement strand
TTTGTGTGGGGTTTGTGGGTGTGGGGTTCTGTGTGTGGTTTTGTATATTAGGGAAAATCATAGATATATGTTTATGTATGTATATATGGATAAAAATTATATTATAATATAATATAATATTAATGAAATTATAATATCCCTATATTAATATTTATATATTATATATTAA
>NC_051406.1:27939007-27939526 GCF_015228065.2 Penaeus monodon | reverse complement strand
AAAACTGATTCCCAAACCAAAAACCACAAAATCATTTTCATAAGTGCGCTCAAAAATTACGACACATTTCCCCTATTTCCCAAGCAAATTTTTAACCGGTTTCTACCCCTTTAAGCACTGTGTCTGCACGCTGACCCCCAGAAAAAAAAGTCGGAACCGCCCTGTCTGGGCCCCGGTCGGTGGTGTTCGCGGGTCCCCCTCTTATGCAACCGGGCAGGGTTGGTTTTTGGGGGGTAGGAGTGGGGGGGCATTAGGGGGGAGCGTGCAAATAAAGAATCTTCAAGGACGATGCGTTTATGGCGACTGGGGGAAACGATTTGTTTTTTTCGGGTTGATTCTGATGTTTATTTTTCAGAAAAATCCTTCGGTTTTGTTCTGCACATTTTTTTTTACTCTATCTCTTTTATTAATTCTATTTGTTTATCAAAACCCAATCTCGCTGGTCTTTAACTTGTCGCTATTTAAAACCAGTCTGGCCTTCGCGAAAAACATTTGTTTGTAGTTATTTCTAGGCATTAT
>NC_051406.1:27938774-27938841 GCF_015228065.2 Penaeus monodon | reverse complement strand
GATTTCCTCAAAAAATCGTCAATTTTAGCTTGATGGAAATTTTCTTCAAAGTTCCTACATATAATCG
>NC_051406.1:27938028-27938093 GCF_015228065.2 Penaeus monodon | reverse complement strand
CTGTGGGGTGTTTTGTAAATATGTGTGTATGTGTGCATGTATCTGTAAAAATAACACCCTCCCTG
>NC_051406.1:27934780-27937088 GCF_015228065.2 Penaeus monodon | reverse complement strand
GTTATTATGGGCTACAATTTTCAGAATATCGAAGGGCGCTCAGTAGGGATGACTGCTTTCGTGGCGGCGACGAACTGCCCCTGGAACGTCGACGTTACAACGTCGTTAGCTTCGAAATCTGCTCTCGCTATCTCGACATGTCGCGAGCGCTGAGCACGAGCAGAGCCCCGTAGCGAGGTCGTTTTTGCGCAGCAGCGTAACAGGACACGCCGTGGGCTTCGTCCGTCGCGTTCGGGTCCTCGACGAAAATCGGCTCAGCCACCACAAAGTTCTCGGACGCGAATTTCCACGTCTGACCTGTCCCTAACGTCGACTTTAATCCGCATCTCGAAAACCAGGGCGTTGCCTTGGTGCTGACACCGTATGCATAGCGGTAGGCTTGCCGTTCATCTTGTAGTTTATTCGAGGCATGTCGAAAAAATCGCTGTAAAGGCTATGGTATTGCAGTGGACCCAACCGTCCCCTGCTTCGTAGCCTTGCAAAATGATGCCTTCTAGCTTGACTAAGTTCTTTTCCTGGCGTTTGCCTTGAACACACCCCCGGTTTTGGGGAATACATACCGTCTTAGGTATAGCGGAACAAGATTCTTGAGGGGTCGCCCGCTTCTTCTCCAAGTTACTGATACAGAGCATCTTGACAACCTCGCCGTCGTCCCGTTGCACACAAATTCCAGCACTAGAGACCCTTTGGGTCTCCCAGGCGTTTACGTGGTGAAAGGTGACGAAGGGATCGGCCGTGTAAAGTGTCTGCAGGGGATCCCTGTGGCTCGCTCAAATTTGCGGAATTTTTACCTTTTTGTCGGAAGCCATTGAGGGCGTCGAACGGAGGGCGGTTGGCGAAGGCTCCCTTAACGAGCTTACACGCACTCATGACCAACGGTTTTTTCCACAAGCACCCAAAAACGCTCTTCATCGGCGAAACTGTTGTAGTAACTGGGGTATAGCCTCCACTGCAGGAATCGAAGCAATACTTTTGGGTCTTTCCAGGGTGCCTTCTGACATTTTGATCACATTTTTAGCAAGGGCCTTTCGCTGAAATGAAAGAGGAACCCATGTTGTAACACTGTGCCCTCCTCCTCTAGTGTGGATGCGCTGTTGCCATGTTCACACCACGTATTGGTCAACATAATCTGGCGAGGGAGTCGGTCGATTGTTTTTTTTTTAAAAAAAGGGGTAAGGAGGCGTAAATATCACAGAAATTACATTACACCTTATTTTTCTCTAAATATATATGTTTGTTCCGAACTAAATGTATGTTTTATTCTCTAAAGAACAAAACATATATAAATCTCCGGGTGTTACGCCTGGTACCAGTGTTATGTTTTTTTCTGAATCATGATAATGAAGGACTATCACTGACTAGGCTATTTTTACTCTGCACAAAAAGCAATAAATACATTATTAATACCCATGGTGTAATGCTTACGTCAAGCGACAGAGACCTGTTCTCGCTGTCTTGTTAAGGAGCTCCATCTTCTTACCTTGTCTCCAAGTGTCTCCAAATTCTCGGGGTCGACCTTCCGAATGTAACACGTCTCCGTCAGGGCAAACATCTCGTCCTTGACCTGACACACGCTGACGAGGCAGTTGTCGGTCATTTTCTTGGTAGTTGGGACAGTGAATGTGTTTTTGAACCTTTTAAAAAGCGTAATGCAGGGGTCTGGGTAAGCTGCTGTTCCGAACTCCGTCACCACTATGCGTTTGCGTTCATGTTCTTCTTGAAGGAATCGCTCTTAAGGAAGCGGGATCGGTAGGTGACACGGCTGTGGCGATATGGAACTGATGTAGCATGGCCAGGGCATCGAAGAGTGTCTGTAGGGAGTGTCCCCCACCTGGAGCTTCCCTGGACCGTTCCTGGTGACGCGACCTTCTAACCATGACGGCAGCGTCCCCGTCATCTGTCCTTCTACAGGGTCGGCCGTCTCCTGTAGGGTGACATTGTAAAGGATTATTTGGTGAAAGTTTTTGTATATATCAGTAAATAATATAAATATCAATACATAATATAATTACATCCATGCGAAGCAGCAGAAAAAGAATAACGAAATATGATTAGTTTTAAACGGCAAAATATAGATATAAGAAAGAAAACAAATATTATTACTACTGATTAATAAACGCAGATAAAAGAAATATATTTGGAGGTCATCATTGTAGTTACCTGCTGGCAGTGTCTTGTCCATACACAAGGTGCCTCTTGTGTTGCCATTGTCCTGCTCGCAATTGGAGAGTGCTAGGATCAGCATGAGTCTAGAATCCTTGGAAACCACGCCTTCGAGCCTCGCGCCCGCCCACAAGACCCTGGACGG
>NC_051406.1:27928765-27928852 GCF_015228065.2 Penaeus monodon | reverse complement strand
GTCATGGCCTTGGGCCTTAGTTCAGGTGGCAGTATTCGCAAGTCTTCATTTAGACTTCCCTGCGCTGTATCTGTATTTAAGAAAAAA
>NC_051406.1:27928262-27928336 GCF_015228065.2 Penaeus monodon | reverse complement strand
GGAAGGCTATGACAACTTGGTTCTGACGTTGCAAGAGGGGGGGGGATTCTATATATAGCAATGTGTGAGCGGAC
>NC_051406.1:27928006-27928210 GCF_015228065.2 Penaeus monodon | reverse complement strand
ATGAAACAAAAGGAATAACAAACGAAATAAAATGACGTAACAATACTTGGTTTAACTGAACAAAATATTAAGCTAAAGAACGAAGTAGTTGGGTGTTTAAAACACAACGAAGCAAAACGTGGAGTGAATAAATGATTAGAAACGTAATAGTTGTTTGTTGTATCTCACTGACCAAATATTCACAGCAAATTCCCCTCCTGCCAC
>NC_051406.1:27921634-27921808 GCF_015228065.2 Penaeus monodon | reverse complement strand
AGCAGTATATAAGCATAAGATAGTTTCGAAGAAGATACAAACAACATGCATCAGCTGCAGACGGTATCTACAAAGGTCCTCGATAACTTACCCGACCCGCGCGCACAGTCCGCGCATTTAGTTTTCTTTTGTAAAATGGTTATTCGTAAGTTTTTAAAAACATCGATTCGAAGT
>NC_051406.1:27919317-27919384 GCF_015228065.2 Penaeus monodon | reverse complement strand
AAATTTTTAGAAATTATATAATTAAAATTATTATATTTTATTTAAAACACAAACACACCCACCAAAA
>NC_051406.1:27917628-27917705 GCF_015228065.2 Penaeus monodon | reverse complement strand
GCCTTAGTTCAGGTGGCAGTAGGCAAGTCTTCATTTAGACTTCCACTGCAGCTGTATCTATTTAAGAAAAAAAATTG
>NC_051406.1:27917442-27917552 GCF_015228065.2 Penaeus monodon | reverse complement strand
ACAAAACGAGAACGATATTTAGGATTTTATTTTTGAAGATTTGTATTTTTTTTTACTTTATTGCAAAGAGAAACAAGGGAACGAATTATTTATTGATTTTCTTATTTTTA
>NC_051406.1:27917161-27917238 GCF_015228065.2 Penaeus monodon | reverse complement strand
ATTGGAGGCTATGACAACTTGGTCTGACGGTTGCAAGAGGGGGAGGGGATTCTAAGATAGAGCATGTGTGACGTGAC
>NC_051406.1:27916884-27917088 GCF_015228065.2 Penaeus monodon | reverse complement strand
ATGAAACAAAAGGAATAACAAACGAAATAAAATGACGTAACAATACTGGGTTTACCTGAACAAATATTAAGCAAAAAACGAAGTAGTTGGGTGTTTAAAAACACAACGAAAAAAACTGAGTAAATAAATGTTAGACACGTAATAGGTGTTGTTGTATCTCACTGCCCAAAATTTCCCAAAAAATCCCACTCCAACACCATTTGT
>NC_051406.1:27910949-27911039 GCF_015228065.2 Penaeus monodon | reverse complement strand
CTTACCCGCGCGCACAGTCGCGCATTTTAGTTTTCTTTGTGTAAAATGGTTTATATCGTAAGTTTATTAAAAACATCGATATCGAAGATA
>NC_051406.1:27908787-27908905 GCF_015228065.2 Penaeus monodon | reverse complement strand
CCTATGACTAGCTGAGAATACCAGTTTTACCCTGGGTCCGTGGGTGAGCACACTGTGTCTGGGTGAGAGGTAAGGGTGAGGATGGGAGGGAAGGGGAACTCCCTCTCCCTGTCACGGC
>NC_051406.1:27906479-27906551 GCF_015228065.2 Penaeus monodon | reverse complement strand
GGAGGGAAGGGGAACTCCCTCTCCCTGTCACGGTTATTGATGTAGCAATTGTGACGTTACATTTATGCAAGC
>NC_051406.1:27906182-27906424 GCF_015228065.2 Penaeus monodon | reverse complement strand
TTTTCTTTACAATTTCTCATGGTGATTCTGACCGATCTTGGAGGCTTGGTTCAGTATTTATAGCGATAGATCGTTTGTTTATTTATTGTTCATTTTTTTCAGGTTCAATCTTTTCAGTGATATTTTAGTGTAATCATTTTAGATTTAAAGGTGAAAAACCAGACTCATTGTTGAAAAGGATTTAAGTGTATTATTCGTGCTCAAAGACATTACAAAACTAAATTACACAAACGAATTTACGG
>NC_051406.1:27898017-27899171 GCF_015228065.2 Penaeus monodon | reverse complement strand
TTTCAATCTTGTATCAGTTGGTTGAGGAGAGAAATGTAAGGTTTAAACTATAATTTCAGATCACAGACATGGCAAGATGGTTGTATATTTAATTGTATGGTGAAATAGCGGCCTAAAAGGTCAACATTAAATAAAGATAAAGACAAGATATAACAGATGAATAAAGATGACAAGATACCTGAACTACATCTGGTTATCAATCGACGTGACTCTTTTAAATTATCTATATATGTAATCTAATAATATTTATATGAAAGGGCGTGACATAAATCAACCTTGTGCATACATGATTTGTTCTTCTTCAGACGTAATTCTATAAAGTTGAATCGCCGTGGCGGTGCAACTCGTTATTCACTGAATGGCATGTGGTTGTGTAAAGTTAGACATTTGAAATGAGGAACTGAATCCGAACGAAGGCAAGTGAGTTGGGAAGGGTCCGACATCACTTTTCTTTTCCTGTTGGAGTCTCCTTACGTGTACGTCTCTCGCCAGTGTCCCCTAAATGTGCCATTGCGGCTCCCGATGTGTCCCTCAGTGTGTTACTATCATCTGTCTACTTATGTGTCCTCATATTTTTCTCCTTCCCTAAATGTTTGTTTGTCTGCGCGACAGTGTCTCTCCCTGCATGTGGCCGTACATTTTTCCTGCGTTTATTGATCTCCCCTTCTGTTTCTCTCTGTGTATATACTTGCGTCTCCCTGACATCCCTCTCTCCCTATGTGTTTGTGCATTTATGCTGTGTCTGTGCATCTCACTATTTTCCATTCTTCTGTCTGTTTGTGCGTATTTCCGTCTGCTTTCCTCCATGTGAAAATGAGCCTACTTGCCTCCCTCCCTTAGATTATGCGACTGTCCTTTGTGTGTTTGCGCGTCTTTGTGTGTACAGGTATATATGTCTGTCATCCGTCGTTTAGGACTTTTATGTGTTAAAATCCCCGGGTGTCTCACGCCCTGTATAATGTGTACATGTCTCCTTCAGTGTCCCTGTGTCTTCGCGTCCTCTGTGTGCTTGTGTCTCCCCTCTTGTGTTTGTGTATCTTCCGGTCTATCCAACCGCTGCATGTGCTTGTGATTTGCCCTTTCTTTTGCCCTTCCTGTAATTTTGAACTTGTCCCTCTTATTTTCCCTATCATGTACAGCTGGCCTGATCATGT
>NC_051406.1:27897654-27897802 GCF_015228065.2 Penaeus monodon | reverse complement strand
TAGCGATATAAACCCTGATGTTAACTTAACAATATTAAAAAAGGACTAAACAAACTTTGTCACTCACATTCAAATATTTAAAAGGAAATGTTAATGCCCCTAGGTATACGCTTTACATCTTACACTTGCTAAAGAATGAATGTTCTAA
>NC_051406.1:27897530-27897600 GCF_015228065.2 Penaeus monodon | reverse complement strand
TTCCCTTTTGGCAATATTCCCATTTTCCTTTAGATAACAATTAAAACTGATTCCATTTAACCTAGATGTT
>NC_051406.1:27897110-27897180 GCF_015228065.2 Penaeus monodon | reverse complement strand
TAGTAATTTTATAATCTGTTATACGACTGTACTTCACGTCGACGATTGCGTTACCTATACTTTACATACA
>NC_051406.1:27892527-27893099 GCF_015228065.2 Penaeus monodon | reverse complement strand
CTATACTTTCGTATTTATTGTTATCCATGCATGAATATTATTGAAAAGGAAGTGGTAAATAGCAGACAATAATACCACAGATCACTGCGTGGTGACATTTTTAAAAAGTACGTAACATTTTTAGCGGGAAAGTATCATATTACTTTTTTATTGTTGTCGTTTTGGTAGGAGAATATCAGCGGTTTTCTTCCCCAAAAGTTAACGGCCCCCAATTGCTGTATGTTACACAGATGATTTATGACAAGTGAGAACAGAGAAACACATATGAATAGTATTATTTATTAATTCACTTTTAATTTTTTGATATCTGATGATTGAACTATCAAGTTAAAACAGCAAGCAATTTTTATTTAATTTCATTACTATTATTATTTATAAATTGCATGGTAACATTTATTCTTTAGTTGTAAGTGAGGACATTAACATTCGATTAGAAAATATTCACAGGGAAGGTGTTTCTTCATGTACTTTCTCAAGCATTTGATCTTAGATATTAAAATGTAAATGGCAAAGTTTGCTTAGACTTGTTTAATGCTAAGTATTTAACAACAGCTGTACTATTTGAATACTCA
>NC_051406.1:27891451-27892471 GCF_015228065.2 Penaeus monodon | reverse complement strand
CGACGTCATGTGTTTTTCTGTCTCCCCGTTTTCTCCCTCCCTTTGTGTCCTCCTGCCTCTCTTCATCTCTATTGTGTCCCTACATTTTTTTTTCCTCTCTGTATTTCTTCATCTCCCTCTATGCCTTTCTTCCTGTATTGTTTGTGCTGCGCCAATTCGTTTCTCCCCTTGCCTATTTTTGCGTCTGTCTGTCTCTCTTACCATATGTTGACTCACTATCATATTTCCTCCTTGCATGTGTTTGTCATCTCCCCGTATATTTCCCTTCGTGTTAAGTTTTTGCATCATCCCACTATCATTTTTCCTCCTTGCATGCGTTAGTCGTTTCCCTGTATGTTTCCCTTCGTGTTATGTGTTATGTCCTGTTTGTCTCTCCCCTTTGTCAGTTTGTGTACTTCGCAGTGTTTTCCATGCATTTCCCACCCGTTTTCCTCCGTCTCCATCTCTGTCAGGTTGATTTCCTGTTTGTCTCTCTCTACTTGCGCCTGTTTGTGCATTTCCTTCCTTGTGTCATTATCCGTCTCCTCTTTCGTGTGTACCCCTTACTGCATTTGTCCATCTCCCTCTTAATCAGTGTCGAAAGGCCAAACTTTGAGGAACTGCATATGCGCACTGGGACTAGACCACATTATTAGTCTACTGTTATGTCACTCCTTTTGTCTGAGCACCAAGAACACAATACCTGACACCCAATGCTCAGCCCCGCAACCTCCTTCCCAGCTTAAAAATCAGGAATCTGGATTCAGGCAAAGTCCTGGCACCTTGTACCCAGTGCTACCCTGGAACTTCCTCTTGTTCCTGTACCCTTTCTGTAGTACAGAACAACCTACAAACACTATCACTCTAGGATGGTAGTTCATGTTTAGTATGCCTTTTTCTGATCCTTGAGAAAAGGAGTGCAACTTACATGCTGGAACTTCAGCAGTAACAGCAATCAAAGGAACACAAATAACACTTTAGTTGCATAATAATTTTATAACAGCATCTCTCAAGACAGTATTTATTTTAAAAAATAATGTC
>NC_051406.1:27890024-27890088 GCF_015228065.2 Penaeus monodon | reverse complement strand
CGTGCAAAATACACGTGTTTTACACAAGATCTTTGGTACGAGTTGTTCATGTGATATTGGACTA
>NC_051406.1:27889855-27889932 GCF_015228065.2 Penaeus monodon | reverse complement strand
TAACGATGCAACCGACCTGAGGAAATTCAGTGTGGAGAAAATGACAATCGAATTCCAAAATTTTAACTGAAAAAACA
>NC_051406.1:27889667-27889838 GCF_015228065.2 Penaeus monodon | reverse complement strand
GACAAAATGACATGTACAGACATTAACTGGAATGCCAATGAACACCATTTATGTTCAAACACCATCAACCACAATCAGTAGATTCAGCTCATAAAGACCTAGTTCAGAACAAAAACCTTGAAACTTTATCGAGCCCTTAAAACAACCAAACCCCACCAGCATTAAGGTAGG
>NC_051406.1:27885766-27886016 GCF_015228065.2 Penaeus monodon | reverse complement strand
GGTAAAAAAATTAATTTTGGCTTTAATTTAATACCTAAATCGAAGGTGAAATTTATTCCCCATGCTCCATTTAATTATTTGATTTAACATGAAAGAAGCGTAATTACCTTCTATCACGTGCACAAAAGGCGACGACATGCATGAAACTGCTTTATACCACACTACGTACACTATATGTGTACATTCAATACACGCTCGCGCACACACACTGTGTCCGCACACACAGTGGCAAAGACAGTTCAAAATCTGG
>NC_051406.1:27885263-27885501 GCF_015228065.2 Penaeus monodon | reverse complement strand
CGGCCACTTTACACGGTCGACGATCATTATTCAGAATATCATGCAAGCTTTTTTGGAAGAATGTGCGGTGCATGCAAGTTTGGTTTTCGCACCAAAGGCAAAAAAGTCTATCAAGAAAACATTTTTTTTTTTGCTTTAGTTTTTGGATTTATTTTTTCATTCAGCAAGTATTATGTATAGAGGGACTCCCCGCCGCCAAGGTTACTATGTGGTCTTGCAAAAAAAACTTGATGGAGCC
>NC_051406.1:27883985-27884313 GCF_015228065.2 Penaeus monodon | reverse complement strand
TTAACCATTAACCATTTCTACAGAATGAAACACAATGAAGAGGATATGCCTAAAACTAAGGTTATGTATAAAATGTAAACAGATATGAAAGTATTTTTTAAAGATTTATTGCATTGTAAAGAAATTTTACATCATACAATGTTCAGGCACTCATTCTGTCTGGTTTAATAACAATCTTGAGCTTGTACATGACTAGGAAACAAAAACAAAGGCAAAAGAAAACATTACATTTACTTTTAACTTTCTATAAACATTCATTTTTTGGCAACAAAAACATATTGCTAGATAATTTGTCAGTCAATAAGCAGTATGAAAACTTTCAATAGAG
>NC_051406.1:27883138-27883357 GCF_015228065.2 Penaeus monodon | reverse complement strand
AAGCAAAAAAATGGACATATCAGTGGAAAAATATTTTTACAGTAATCATTAATTCACTATTATATTTCTACCTCAAGGACCAGCCTTGAAGTTAACAATACTTATACAAAATGTACCATGACATATGTGATTGATAAAATATAAATCTCTGGCAATATGGTATGTTTGTATTCTGCTATGGCACTATTGACTGCCGAATGCCTCCAAAATAGTCACTCA
>NC_051406.1:27882036-27882982 GCF_015228065.2 Penaeus monodon | reverse complement strand
TGGGCGAATGACTGTATGTGTAGTGATGCAAGATGCTTCTCTCCCCATGGTACCTGTCAATGGTAGACTTAAATTTTGTGCAGAACAAAGGCCTATGATTCCTAAAAGAGATAGGTGCAATGTTATCTATCAATTTCATGTACAATTGGTGTCATAAAATAAATAACACAAGTAGTAAATTTTAACATGTAAAATTGGGCACCAAAAGCATGTATAAAAATCCATGTCTACTTTTAAGCATGCATACATACAAGCACTCAGAGTTTTGGTTCAGATGCTAGTGTGTACATATGTATGCACTCTTCCAAAATAATCTGTATTTAAACATGTGCTGTTATGTGTGAGTGATAATGATAATGATATTGATATTTATAATTACTTAAAACACTGAAAAAATGTATTTTTAAAGAAAGACTTATGTAACAAAAATCCTGCCTGAGGTTTTATATCATTATATTACTCTCTTCCTTGAATTGGTGGAAAGAAATGTACATAAAAGGGGTAGACAGCAGCTCTGAATTAGTTCAGCCCCATGCCTCACCACAGCTTTTATGACCTTTCACTGCCTTTCTGTTGCTTGTGTTCCTTCCATTGGTAAAGAAAATCTGGACGACTATTTCCAATCCACCAAACACTACCCGACCACTGCTGACTGTTTGCCACACATTCGTTTCTTTGATCTGTCCTCTGGTGATGACATTGAGGATAAGTTGTTTATGCTATGGAGATGAGGTAACAACTATTCAATGATTGGCACATTCTGACTTTGTGGAACTCTAAATGCTGCTAGAGTACATCAATCAAATCTTCAGGCTCTGTTGCTGCCTTTATTGAAAAGTGCATTTATTTCTACTGATTTTTGTATTTCTACATCTTTATTTATGCAGCATATATACAATGTTGTACCAATCTAATGTTGTCCACCATATCAAAGAACACACATGCT
>NC_051406.1:27881737-27881987 GCF_015228065.2 Penaeus monodon | reverse complement strand
GACAGTAAATGAGTATATAGGAAAAATATATAACTGCTAAACAATATAGAGAGCTAAAAACAGTAAGACATAAAAATCATATATAACCATTGTAGCACACTAAGAAAACAAATTAATGAAATAAATAAAAGTTATGTGACTGGCCTAATGTGAGAGCAACAAAAAATGCATTCCAGAATCCAGGCTTATACATAGTCAGTGTCATCTGGTTAAAACTACTAAAGTGGTAAAAAAAAGAAGGAAAGAGGAT
>NC_051406.1:27880078-27881429 GCF_015228065.2 Penaeus monodon | reverse complement strand
TCCAATTGTTCAATCCAAAGATAAAACTAAACTTTTATAAACTTACAAGGGAATCTGTTGTCAACCTTAACAAATTTCACCACTGAAATCACTTGCTGTCAAGCTCTGCAAAATTACAAGTGCTTGTTCTTGAGGCTCAGTTAATGCATCATAAAGTAAAAGCTCTTCTACTCTCGAGTGAGCTTTCAGGGCATAACCTGTACGCTCAGGTGGGAGTGAGGAATGAGCTTTCTTCAGAAGTGGTGTTGCCATGTCCTGGTGTACCTGTAAGAGCTCGCATAGAGCCCCTGCATCTTCCAGGGTCAGGTGAGCTGCCAGCTGACAAATGCCTTGGCAGATCTGCAGCAAAATCAAAATCCGGCAATAGTATTTCTCACATATTCATACAGAACTCTATTTTTGCATTTATCTCTTAGACAACTATAAACAAAAATATCCATCCATATACATATACACAGAGAAAGCATAAAGTTGGAGAAAAACATGATACATCATTTAGATTTTCATAAAAATTAGTATGAGTGTATTTCAAAATTCCATTTATTGGGCCATAGTTCCACATATCACTTCATACCAACCTGATTGATGAGCTCATCTCTATGCCTTATTTCTTGGTAGTCAATAATATTTTGTGCATTGTCAAGGCCATGCAGAAGGACCCGCCAAATACCATAATATTCTTGTCCAAACTCATCTCGAGAATTAAGGCCACATAATGCACTGCAGGCTTGAATCCTCACTTTGTAATTCTTGAAATTCTCAACAAGATTTCCCAAAGTTGTGAGGACCTGACTCTGCAAACAGATGATCAACATTATCTTTGTGATTCCTTGAAGCCCAAGTTAATTATAAATCTAGAAAGTGTAAAGCACATAAGTCTTATCTTACAAACTCAAGATAAATACATAACAAAATTAGAATGTCTCACTCTCCAAGGCACATCTGTGATGGATAACCTCCCACTGGTGAGAATGTTACCCAGCGCATGACATGCATTCCACCTTGTCTTCATGTTGTTTCCTGTGCTGGAGCAAACAATTAATGTTTCTATAGCCTTGGTCACTAATGGTGCTATTGCTGGGTCAGATGCCTGGTTAGCATGGAGAAAGCTGGTCACATTTCCTACACAACGCACCCCATGTGGTTTTATCTTGTCCTTGTCCTTACAGGCACGTACTCCCACTTCGAGAAGGCGAGCAAGAAGGAAGGTGGGCAAGAGGTCTGAGCTGGCATTGTGCTCAATACGCTGCCAACTCTCACTAAAGGAAAAGTAGAAAGTGCAAATAGGTGATGGATTCTCTTATGTACAATGTCAAGATACAGGGATAATAAATAAACCAATCTTCTAAAG
>NC_051406.1:27874463-27876269 GCF_015228065.2 Penaeus monodon | reverse complement strand
AAGTCCCAAATTATGTGGAGACTACTGCATCCTGTGACAATTAGATCTATATGTTTGTTTGGCTTTTTGAGTACCAGATACTTGCCAATTTGAGGCTTTACTGTATATTAAATATACTTTACTTTTACAGGTACAATCAATAATAATTGTTATTCATACTGGTTGATTCCAAGGTATAAAACATAAATTATGCATTTTGAAGAAAAAATTTAATAAATGAAGGAAATTCTGATCAAGTAAACCTTGATAAAACTTCCAGGGATTGAATTTGTTACATAAGATTCTGACATAAGAAAGTGGCACCTACTCTGAATCTGCCTTGGATGAGGACTTGACTACAACATTATTCCAATATAAAAAAATAAACATTTGTTTTCACCCTTAATAATAGTTTTCAAACACATAAACATTTAATGTGCAAAAGTTTTTAAGAAATAATATAGTATGTTATAGTATGAATCCAAAGTATTAGTCATGCTCAGAGCAAAGGAAATCTCTCCCTACCTGTACAGCTCCAGCACAGAGGACACATTAGCCAAAGCCCATGAGGCCAAAAGACGATCCCTGTTGACATTGCTTTCCTTTTGTGCAAGGATGCCTGATGTTGTCACAACAGTTGCACGTAGCAGGCCGACACCAAGGGGATTTCCAACCACTCCTGGGAAGCCCACAATGATGGCCATTATGCGGACACCTGCCAAACGCAGATCTGGGTCTGGGTTGGTCACAAGCCACTTTACTGTGGTCACAACTTGTGTAATCCACTTCTCACCAAGGCTCTCAAATATCTGTAAGAAGAGGTCAAGATAAATTACCTGGCCAAGAAGAAGACAAAAATGGGAGGAGGAGGAACTCAGAATGTATTTCAGCCTGATTACTCACAACACTGAAAGAATCTCAAAACCTTTGCCAACATTTATTGACAGTAAAGTTTTAGTCCAGGTGCTGTGTGCCAGGTTGTATTTGATGGTAGGAGATAGTGATATGTTATGTATTTTTATTACTGTAAGGATAATACATGTAATGGAAGTCATCATTAAAATTATTATAATTACCCTATTATTCACTTAAATAGGTTTAGTTTACAATAACATAGTTTTTTCCCTCATATAAAGCCATATATTTATCACACAGAGTATGAAACATCAAGTGCTGATATGGACTCTAAGCTAAAGTTTCAGGCTACTACATCATTAATAAAGACTATTCGATGACTCACATGATATGAAAATGAGAAAAAAAAAAATCCTAACATATAAAGTTGTTCTAGTTTACAATGCATGGGGGGATGAGAGTGAGAAAGGTGACTCCATGATCCATTCCACTCACTCAAATAAAATCCAGATGGAGTGTAGTTCACCTGGGGGCCTAGCTAGCAAGACCTACGTCAGTGATTAATCTACAAAAACGGTAAGTAAGGTCAGAATTACTTACTGTGGGACTGAAGTGTGACAGGACAGTAGCAGTGGCCACCAACTGTTTATGGTGATCTTGGTTCTCTAATACTTCCACTTCCTCTTTGTTTCTCCAGTTCTGAGTCTCTTGCTTCAACATGTCTGGAAATGAATACATCAAACTTATTAAACAGGAAATTATCATTGCTCTCTGTCCTCTTCTCTTTTGCGTTAAACTGGCCTATATGTTCCCCTTTCATTGCCTACAAAAATACATCTGAGACAGTGGAATGATTATTTTGGCATTTTGGAAAGACAAATTGTGCTCCTCTTGGATCAACATGATCCTGCACCCAAGGGTGTGACTGATAACCTAAATGTAACTTGGTCCCCCTATAAATAGATTTTCAAG
>NC_051406.1:27874013-27874438 GCF_015228065.2 Penaeus monodon | reverse complement strand
AGATTTATTCATTTCTGCAATATAGTCAAATATTTCTGGCCTTTTTTCACTCATAATATTTTATGCTTTATCATATTCATTTATTTTATACAACAAAACATAATAAAAATATAATGTACCAATAAGTACCCAATTCAATACTTTAACATTTTCATTGTAAATAATTAAACTAGCCCTTAAAGCTAAGGGGCAAGATAGCAATACAGTCTTTGTTTTATCATTATTTCTTATCCCACAGACTCGTTCATTTATATGCATATCATCAGGAGGCTTTATGCACTATATTTGATATACTAAATACTCCTAATATTTCAATTTCACTTGATTTTAGAAGAATTATCTTTATTGTTTCACTATAATTTAAAACATTTCAACCTATTTATTTACCTTTGGTAATGATCACACTTTAGGAATATTTCAACTTC
>NC_051406.1:27873254-27873975 GCF_015228065.2 Penaeus monodon | reverse complement strand
AAATCCTGGTAGGCCTACACACAATTTGGGTCCTGCCCTAAGAAATAAACCTCATATTCACATATGTTTCTCCATGTATATAGGAGTATAAACCATTCTTTAAGGGACCATCATAAGTTACTTAATCCTATAAAGATAAGAATCACAGGTAACTCAGTGATGTTGGAGAGCATAAAAATGTGCTTCTTTTCATAAATATATATTTCTACCCTCTCCCTCTACAGGGCAGATTTTCTCACCTGGGCCTGCATCATGCTTTATGATGCTTGATGGATCTGAAAAGTTGTTATGATCTACTGCCAATGATGAAGCCATTTGCAGTAGACCATGAAGGGGACCCTGTGGGTGAAGTAAAGGATGAACATTTATTAGCCTACTAATCTATTAACAGAAAACTATGAATGTCTTTTAGAGGATTCTGATATATAAACTGTATATAAAGTGAACACATACACATTGTGACAAATGTTTATATCATACTAATTAACTCTCAGCAAGCCAATGAAATGACCTGTAATGTCCAGAGCCACAACTGCTGCACTTGGTCTACTGACACACATGAGCTGGTTCCTTTCTCAAGCTCTATCTTTACAGCACCTAATAAGGATCCAAGTAGTGTGTAAGCATGTTCCACCACAACACCTGAAACAACAATGTTATATAGTATTACTTGAAAAAACACACCAAATAAGTTTTAAAACCCACAAAACTTGCATGTGAT
>NC_051406.1:27868825-27869052 GCF_015228065.2 Penaeus monodon | reverse complement strand
GACACTAAAAATATTTGTGAAATATTGTTAGCCAATCACACTCCATTCAAAGAATGCCAAATACCCCTCATGTATTGCCAGAATAAATGCAGTCCATTTTGGGGTGTGTCAACTGTAACTGGGGGAAACTGACTTTGAAACTTCTCCATCAATTGTACACACCCAATAATATTAACTCATAAATAATTAGCTAGTTTGTTTATTTACTATTACTACAACTACTGCCT
>NC_051406.1:27868447-27868789 GCF_015228065.2 Penaeus monodon | reverse complement strand
TCTACTGCTCAAATGTACATATTGGCTGAGACTATGCCAAAAACAAAATTTGAATGAGAATGGATTGAAACTTTTTGAGTGAATATCAACTTTCGAGTGTAGTGAAAATCCTAATCTTATGGACACTCATCTCAATTCTGATCCAGGTGAAGAGACTGAATCAATCCAATACATGGACCATGAAAACCAAACAAAGAGAACAAGAGAGGAATTAGAAAGTGACACCGAAGAAAACCCCATCTCAAAACAACCAAAAAACAAAGAAGCCGGATGGAAAACACCGGAAGAACCCCAACCAACAAGTAATAACCTAGCAAATATGGAGGTATGAAATGAAAATTC
>NC_051406.1:27868208-27868294 GCF_015228065.2 Penaeus monodon | reverse complement strand
AATCAGACATATCCAAATTAAGACATTTAAAAGAAATAAGTAAACTAGGAGACAAGGAAATAATATGTAAACAGCCAACTTCAACT
>NC_051406.1:27867496-27867731 GCF_015228065.2 Penaeus monodon | reverse complement strand
CAAAACAATTTAGAGATAAAAAGACAATACAACAACTAAAACCCCTAACAAAAAAAAGCAAGTAATGAAACACAAGAAACAAATATAAAGACACAAACAAGCAAAGAAAACAAAACAAATAATACACAACAAGCCCATGAAAGCACATCACTTCAACCTACAGAAGACAACAGAACGCAAGCGTACGTACAGAAATTGACACGATCACAAAGCCTCACTTTCGGCCAAAGAACCC
>NC_051406.1:27866815-27867342 GCF_015228065.2 Penaeus monodon | reverse complement strand
CATTAAATTCACCAATTACATGGTCATTACTGATCCCAATAATGCACAGAGATAACACAAATGTCAACAATGAAAAAAATGTAGAGGACTTTTCCTGGTCAAAGATATCAAAAAACATATTCAAGATGATAACAAAAATGATAAATAACTTAAACTCCAATAAATCAATAATTCAAACCATAACGGAGTTAATAAATGAAATTAGCAATATGCTAAAAGATCTGTTCAATTTTTAAAAATGAACAACTTTATATTATGGAATGCAAAATTTGTGTTGAACAAGAGAACAAATATAAAATATCTGATACACAAATTCACTGTAAATAACTAAACAATAATTAGACAAGATCGAATAAATCAAATAGGAGGAGGTATAGCCATATGCATCAAAATGATCTACAGTTCAAAGAAATCAAACTAAGAGATAGATATAAGGATAGATTAGAAATTCGAAGAATAAAGATAAACTACAAAAACAAATGGTTGAATATATTAATACTATACAGCCCATGTAATGACATAAAAAT
>NC_051406.1:27866141-27866731 GCF_015228065.2 Penaeus monodon | reverse complement strand
TGACAATATAAGTTAAAGGCATATTAATAAAACAGGTAAAAGTATAATAAAGTGGAAAAGTCAAACTAATATAATAATGCTAACTCCAAAAAATCAAACAACTACAGTTGATCCCAAAACAGCCAAAGAATCAACCATAGACGTAGTATTTGGATGTTTCTAAAATATTTTCTGTTGGAAACAAGAGAATATAATGATAAACCAAATAAACCATGGTGGAATAAAGAATGTAATGTTATAAAAGAAAAAAATAAGTTTTCAATAAATGGAGAAAAAAGCCTACAATAACAAACCAATTAGAGTACAAAAAATTATTAGCAAAAGCTAGACTTACAATAATGAGAACAAAAATGGAATCATGGGAAAAGTTCTGTACTACAATAAATTTTAAAACACCACCTAGAAAGATATGGAATTTTCTAAAGAAATTAACAGGAAAAACAACTTCAATGGAGTATCCACTAATAGAAAATGACTTGCCACCAACAAACATTACACAAAAACTAGAAAAATTAAAAAAATGAATATATGAAAACCATGAGTAAAAAGCCAAAAAAACTTCTATCAGACTGAGAAAAAGAAAGACTATT
>NC_051406.1:27865066-27865138 GCF_015228065.2 Penaeus monodon | reverse complement strand
TTTAAGCGCAGATATATTAAGTAGAATAAATATAATGAAAAAACTAACTTCTTTAATCCGGGGAGCAAACAG
>NC_051406.1:27861868-27862078 GCF_015228065.2 Penaeus monodon | reverse complement strand
GGACCAGCAAATGGAACAGAATTAAGAAAACTAGAAACTTTATAAAATCAAGTACCAAGACTGGCAAATGGATGTCTTAGATCAACTCCAATCATAGCTCTCCAAGCATTAACAAACGTTCCACCTTTAACAAACAGAATAAAAGAACTTGAATGTATACAATTAACAAAAATCCTAAATAAACCAAATATAACACCAGTAATGCAACAA
>NC_051406.1:27861209-27861279 GCF_015228065.2 Penaeus monodon | reverse complement strand
AATTCCCAATTTAGCTGCCAAGAAAGCCCACGAAATAAATAATCCCATGCCCATACAAGACCCAAATTGT
>NC_051406.1:27860888-27860984 GCF_015228065.2 Penaeus monodon | reverse complement strand
CTATTACATTGCCCAAGATACAACTCACATAAAACAAAACTAAAACACGCTTTAAGACGAGTGAACATAAAAGATATTGATATAAATCTTTTGATT
>NC_051406.1:27860640-27860810 GCF_015228065.2 Penaeus monodon | reverse complement strand
TTATAAAATTTAAGAAACAAAAAGCCAAGAAAAAAAGGATCCCAGGGATATAGACAACAACAGTCTAAAACACTGTAACAAGAAAGAAGAAACTTGAACATTCAAGCATTTTTTTTTTTTTTGAGGGGGTGGGGGGGGTAGACAAATTGGAGGGCCTGCAGTCTTTGGGG
>NC_051406.1:27858814-27860612 GCF_015228065.2 Penaeus monodon | reverse complement strand
CATTACTCACTGGCTCCTGGTGTGACAGTATCCTTTTCCTCTTCCCCAACGGGCAACTGCCTGCATTCTTTAGCCCACTGAGGCTTTAGAGATACACTATCCAAGGCTGCTGCTGGGGGAGGGCTCTTGAAACCTAGTCCTACTCCCTCTATGGCTGTAGTAGGTGTGTAGAGACTACTTGTTGAATCAGATGGGGATCGAGAAGGCTGCGCTCTTTTTCGACGTAGTCTCTTGCGCCGATTACGATTGGTGTAACTCTGTTAAATTACCAATACTGTTAGATTACCAATACTGTGGTGAGAAATAAGCAAAATTTCTGAAACAAATGATTGGCCAAAATACTAGTTTACACTTAAAGAGTGGAAGTAGTTGAAAAAGTCATAACAAATACAATAACAGGAAGAACAATATCAAAACAATAACAAAAATAATCTGTCAGCATTAGCTTACCCTTGATGAAGCATCACTTTCCACACCTGAGGACTGTGGGATATCCACTTCTGGCCCTGATGTATGCTGAACCAACTCATCATGGGTGAATCCTGGCAATCCATAAAACACAAAAGGCCTACAAGCACTTACTATGATGTTCCCAAGCACATCATTTGGGGCACACACAACAAGATTGTATAAGACACTCAAAGCTGAGGCTATAAGGTGCATATATAATATATGTGAGCATGAATCTGAGTTAGGCTGTTGTTGTTTTAAAACATGGATGACAATTCTTTGAATGCTTGACACAACTTCTGCTGGGAAAATTTCATCACAGTGCTGTCGGGCTTCTGTGACAATGTCTGGGGTAACATAAGTTAGATGATGGAGGCATTGCATTGCAGAGGCTTGGAAACTCCATGGTGAACCTGCTTCCAAAGCTTGAATCAATGATCCTCTTGTACCACCTAAACTGATATATATCTGTAAACCATTGGATTATTATTTTATAAAATGTATATAATACCCACAATACTGTGGCGGTATTAATGTTCATGTTGATAAGAATTAAGAATTAATTTTTATCCTTCATCACTAAAATATTCAGGAATTATATGGGGTAATATACAAGCAAAAATGAAAGCAAAAGAAAACAGGAGTTGAGAAAAGACATTAACACAATGATCACACTCACCTCATCTGTATGGTCTGGTGCATCACGCAACACCACAGACATGGCACACAAAGTCTCCTGAACTGGTATCTCATTTTCAGGCTTATGCAAATTGAATCTCAGAGTATCACTGATCCATACTATAACCCTGTCTGAGGTTTCAGATGAAAGGCTAACATTCCCTTGGTGGGTGAGTATGGATGTGATCAGTCGAACTACTTGTGCGGACTCAGGATTGCATGGATCCACCAAACCAGATACCAAGTGGGATATTAAACTGTGAATCAGCTGCAAGAAGAAAAAAAATGATTTAGCCTAGTTCCCATAAAAAAAAAAAAGTATATATTCTTTTACCAGCAATTTATGACTGCAATAATGCCTTAATCATCTTATACAAAAAAACTACAATTGATTCATCATATTAGTATATAATACAAGAAATAAATTTCTAAATGAGTATATCTAAACCTTTAAAAGGTAAAGTATGAACTATCAGTATTGAAAAGATGGTAACAAATCAACTCATTTCTGTTTAGAAATATAGGCATAAATACGATTAAAAACAAGGAAGCTACTTTGATATGATAAATTCCATACATATCAATATACACAATAACACAGTTTATGCAACAGGTACATACACTTATCCTATAATATTACATGTACAGTGATCTTTAACCCGATGCTGCT
>NC_051406.1:27858084-27858432 GCF_015228065.2 Penaeus monodon | reverse complement strand
ACCTTGGCACCGCCTGCCTTATATTTATTTCAAATTTTATAAGTACACTGGAAACAGACTGAAGCTTTAGTGATTTGTAGTCAGAGCTCTAGAACAGGTGTCACAGGGACTTAAAAACAAACATCAAACATCATAACAGCTATCATGCCATGGGCATGATAGCTCAACAATTAAAACAAAAACTCAAAGAGTGACACATCATGGTGACATGTAAAACTGAAGGATGTTCACTTTTATAGCAAAGTTTAAAACATAATTGTTCTACTCTCTTTCTTCTAATATCTTGTGTGATGTTTGCTTTATCCAACTTCAAAAAATTTCACTAATTATTCTTAATTGGAATGTTTA
>NC_051406.1:27857312-27857965 GCF_015228065.2 Penaeus monodon | reverse complement strand
CTGGTATCAAAAAACAAATGCAAGTTGTAAAAAATATATATATACACAACATACCATTAGGTATATATAAAACAAATGTATAAAGTAAGTTTGCTCATTAAAATTCACCAATCTACATATTAAGTGATGTTGTGCCTCTATCCTTAGTACTCCAAGAACAGTTACAAATAGCATACATTTTACCAAGATAGTACCTGTGGAGCCCAGAGGCAGATGGAGGGGCTGTGGCATCACTTTATTTAGATATCCATGTTTATCAATTTTCAAACACAATTTTTTTTAAGGATAAATATGTCAAGAACAATTTTAGTGGAACAGAAACTATTCACAAACTTTCTTTCTGAGACTCTGTTTAACGTGGCTCCAATAAATGCCAAGTTAGGTCAGGTTAAGTTTTATTTCAGTTTGGTTAAGGTAAAATAAAGTTCAACTTTAGTTTTGAGTTTTCAAGGTGAATAAACTCTTAGATGAAAATCTATTTTAATGTAAACATACAAACAACACCATCCCGCGTATTCGAGGCAAGTCTGACTTTGCTAAACGCAAGGAACACAATTGAACTCGAGTGAAGTGAAGTTTAAGAACTTTCATGAACGCAATTTAAAGCCAGATCCTGGAGAAAATTCTGGAATCTTAAAATTTACTATAATGAA
>NC_051406.1:27856394-27856599 GCF_015228065.2 Penaeus monodon | reverse complement strand
TCTTCTTGTTGTGCCTTGTCAATTGACGTTGGCTACCATGCATTTGAATCTCTCTCTGTCCTGAGTCAGATGGAAGAGCTCCCCTTTCCGTAAGCATCCCACTGCAGCAACCAGACTATCTAGGTACTTCTTTCTCTGTCTCCCTCTGGATCTTGAACCTTCTATTTTTCCTTCCATAACCAGTTTCTCCAAGCTATTTTCCCTT
>NC_051406.1:27837430-27837629 GCF_015228065.2 Penaeus monodon | reverse complement strand
GGACCAGCAAATGGAACAGAATTAAGAAAACTAGAAACTTATAAAATCAAGTACCAAGGACTGGCAATGGATGTCTTAGATCAACTCCAATCATAGCATTAACAAACGTTCCACCTTTAACAAACAGAATAAAAGAACTTGAATGTAAACAATTAACAAAAATCCTAAATAAACCAAATATAACACCAGTAATGCAACA
>NC_051406.1:27836460-27836547 GCF_015228065.2 Penaeus monodon | reverse complement strand
CTATTACATTGCCCAAGATACAACTCACACAAAACAAAACTAAAACACGCTTTAAGACGAGTGAACATAAAAGATATTGATATAATT
>NC_051406.1:27835812-27836177 GCF_015228065.2 Penaeus monodon | reverse complement strand
CATTACTCACTGGCTCCTGGTGTGACAGTATCCTTTTCCTCTTCCCCAACGGGCAACTGCCTGCATTCTTTAGCCCACTGAGGCTTTAGAGATACACTATCCAAGGCTGCTGCTGGGGGAGGGTTTGAAACCTAGTCCTACTCCCTCTATGGCTGTATAGGGTGTAGAGACTACTTGTTGAATCAGATGGGATCGAGAAGGCTGCGCCTCTTTTCGACGTAGTCTCTTGCGCCGATTACGATTGGTGTAACTCTGTTAAATGTCAGATTACCAATACTGTGGTGAGAAATAAGCAAAATTTCTGAAACAAATGATTGGCCAAAATACTAGTTTACACTTAAAGAGTGGAAGTAGTTGAAAAAGTC
>NC_051406.1:27834406-27835762 GCF_015228065.2 Penaeus monodon | reverse complement strand
CTGTCAGCATTAGCTTACCCTTGATGAAGCATCACTTTCCACACTGAGGACTGTGGGATATCACTTCTGGCCCTGATGTATGCTGAACCAACTCATCATGGGTGAATCTGGCAATCCATAAACACAAAGGCCTACAAGCACTTACTATGATGTTCCCAAGCACATATTTGGGGCAACACAACAAGATTGTATAAGACAACTCAAAGCTGAGGGCTATAAGGTGCATATATAATATATGTGAGCATGAATCTGAGTTAGGCTGTTGTTGTTTTAAAACATGGATGACAATCTTTGAATGCTTGACACAACTTCTGCTGGGAAAATTTCATCACAGTGCTGTCGGGCTTCTGTGACAATGTCTGGGGTAACATAAGTTAGATGATGGAGGCATTGCATTGCAGAGGCTTGGAAACTCCAATGTGAACCTGCTTCCAAAGCTTGAATCAATGATCCTCTTGTACCACCTAAACTGATATATATCTGTAAACCATTGGATTATTATTTTATAAAATGTATATAATACCCACAATACTGTGCGGTATTAATGTTCATGTTGATAAGAATTAAGAATTAATTTTATCCTTCATCACTAAAATATTCAGGAATTATATGGGGTAATATACAAGCAAAAATGAAAGCAAAAGAAAACAGGAGTTGAGAAAAGACATTAACACAATGATCACACTCACCTCATCTGTATGGTCTGGTGCATCACGCAACACCACAGACATGGCACACAAAGTCTCCTGAACTGGTATCTCATTTTCAGGCTTATGCAAATTGAATCTCAGAGTATCACTGATCCATACTATAACCCTGTCTGAGGTTTCAGATGAAAGGCTAACATTCCCTTGGTGGGTGAGTATGGATGTGATCAGTCGAACTACTTGTGCGGACTCAGGATTGCATGGATCCACCAAACCAGATACCAAGTGGGATATTAAACTGTGAATCAGCTGCAAGAAGAAAAAAAAATGATTTAGCCTAGTTCCCATAAAAAAAAAAAAGTATATATTCTTTTACCAGCAATTTATGACTGCATAATGCCTTAATCATCTTATACAAAAAACTACAATTGATTCATCATATAGTATATAATACAAGAAATAAATTTCTAAATGAGTATATCTAAACCTTTAAAAGGTAAAGTATGAACTATCAGTATTGAAAAGATGGTAACAAATCAACTCATTTCTGTTTAGAAATATAGGCATAAATACGATTAAAAACAAGGAAGCTACTTTGATATGATAAATTCCATACATATCAATATACACAATAACACAGTTTATGCAACAGGTACATACACTTATCCTATAATATTACATGTACAGTGATCTTTAACCCGATGCTGCT
>NC_051406.1:27832857-27834024 GCF_015228065.2 Penaeus monodon | reverse complement strand
ACCTTGGCACCGCCTGCCTTATCTTTATTTCAAATTTTATAAGTACACTGGAAACAGACTGAAGCTTTAGTGATTTGTAGTCAGAGCTCTAGAACAGGTGTCACAGGGACTTAAAAACAAACATCAAACATCATAACAGCTATCATGCCATGGGCATGATAGCTCAACAATTAAAACAAAAACTCAAAGAGTGACACATCATGGTGACATGTAAAACTGAAGGATGTTCACTTTTATAGCAAAGTTTAAAACATAATTGTTCTACTCTCTTTCTTCTAATATCTTGTGTGATGTTTGCTTTATCCAACTTCAAAAAATTTCAATAATTATTCTTAATTGGAATGTTTATAGCTGGAGAAAAAACAAATGCAAGTTGTAAAAAATATATATATACACAACATACCATTAGGTATATATAAAACAAATGTATAAAGTAAGTTTGCTCATTAAAATTCACCAATCTACATATTAAGTGATGTTGTGCCTCTATCCTTAGTACTCCAAGAACAATCACAAATAGCATACATTTTACCAAGATAGTACCTGTGGAGCCCCAGAGGCAGATGGAGGGGTTGTGGCATCACTTTATTTAGATATCCATGTTTATCAATTTTCAAACACAATTTTTTTTAAGGATAAATATGTCAAGAACAATTTTAGTGGAACAGAAACTATTCACAAACTTTCTTTCTGAGACTGTTTAACGTGGCTCCAATAAATGCCAAGTTAGGTCAGGTTAAGTTTTATTTCAGTTTGGTTAAGGTAAAATAAAGTTCAACTTTAGTTTTGAGTTTTCAAGGTGAATAAACTCTTAGATGAAAATCTATTTTAATGTAAACATACAAACAACACCATCCCGCGTATTCGAGGCAACTGTTCTGTGGACTTTCGCTTAAACCGCCAGAGTGAACACATAAAATTTTGAACTCGAGTGAAGTGAAGTTTAAGAACTTTCAATGAACGCAAATTTAAAGCCAGATCCTGGAGAAAATTCTGGAATCTTAAAAGAAATGGACTACGACTCACAAACAAATAGAAGACCTAGAGAAGAAAGTGACAGTGAAGAAAACCCAGATCCCAAACTTGCCCGGAGACACAAAGCTGGCAGAAACTTAAAAGAATTTCAACCACCTAAGACAGACAACAGAATAGTAAGACTAAATAATC
>NC_051406.1:27831350-27832309 GCF_015228065.2 Penaeus monodon | reverse complement strand
AATATTAATATTAACCCCTTCTGCTTTTTTTGTCATGAGAACCATCCACCAAATACAGATGCATGTGAAATACACAGAATGGCACAACAGATAAACACTCAGAACACAACGCCCAACAACACAGACATAAAAAAACGGTTTCATGATTTGAAACCCCTCCCCAAACAAAACCACAACAACTCCAACATAAACCACACAAAACCTCCAACACAAAACTACACACAAACCCCACCACTAAACCACAACATAACAGATACAAACAGTGAAAATCCAAACCCATCCTCACACACTCAACAAACAGAAGTTAACACAAGTCAGACCTATGCCCAAACCATAAGCCAACCCCAGAGCCTAACAGCTAGGCAGAGAGCCCCAGCTAAAGATAAAATATCAGAATCAAAGAAAAATCAGTTAGAGATAAATACCACTCCAAAAAGAGAAACTCAACCAAAAAAGAAAGAGCCTACCCAGACAGTTATCAATAAAGATAACAACAAGCAAATAAACATAGAAGATTCCCCAATAGCTTGGACATTGCCAACTCCATTAAAAAGTAAAGAACCACAAAAGGAAATGCAAAATGAAAATATAGAAGACTTCTCATGGACAGAAATAATAAAAAATACAATAACAACAATAACAAATATTATAAATAACATGAACTCAGAAAAAAATAATTTAGAAATAATAGCCAAAGCTATAAAAGAAATAACCCCAATGTTTAAAAAAATCATAACAGTACTTTATGAATAAAATTATTTTATGAAATGCAAGATCAAGTCCTTAATAAAAGCATAGATCTGAACCACCTGATAGAAAAAGAACAACCAGATATATTAGCATTATGCGAAACTTGGCTAAAAAATAAAGACAGTTTCAACCTAAAACACTATAAAATAATAAGATATGACAGACCAGAAAAAATAGGAGGAGGCCTATCTATTTGTATAAAAGATAAT
>NC_051406.1:27830863-27831263 GCF_015228065.2 Penaeus monodon | reverse complement strand
GAGGATTCGACTGGAAACCGTCATACTGTTAACAGTCAGTACGAGCTTGTGCTAAGCTTATGAACTCGACTTTTGAACTAGATCCAGGCAATCTGCCTGATATAAACAATGGTATGAAATACGATCACCAGAAAAACAGCAGACAAAGAGATAGTGACAGCGAAGATTACCCATACTCCATACAGGCCCGCAACGAAGAATCCGGCAGACAGAACACGGAACCACAACTTCACGCATCAGAAACGCAAGTAACAGAACAAAACCATGTAGTACTTATTCATATGATCAATTCAGAAACCACTACAAACTTCAACAATCCAATAAAATTAACGGATGCCTTAAATAGATCCATATTTCAAAAATACATCATAGAAAACTCCTTAAGAATTTTAGGATGGAA
>NC_051406.1:27829697-27830267 GCF_015228065.2 Penaeus monodon | reverse complement strand
AAAGAAACTTACACAAACTAAATCCCACAACACAAAAAACAGAGAAAACATTCCACAAAAACACTAAAATAACCATAGCAGAGATACATAACATAAACACAGAAAACTACCAACACCAGAAGACAATACAAATAACATCCAACAAAAAAATGCAAACATAACACAAACATTTGCACAAACATTAACCCAAACACACAACATAACACCAGCCCAGAAAACACCCACAAGAAAAAAACAACACAAACAAAAAGACTGAAACACCAGACCCTTCAGTAAATTGAAAACTTGAAAAAACAAGAGAAAAAACACAAAAACCTGATCGAAATGCAAATAACTTAGAAATAGAAAATTCCCCAACAACATGGTCACTTCCAACACCACTTAAAGTAACATCAACACCAGAAAAAAGAATAAAGTGTGCCGAAAAGAATTCATCATGGATAGATATTGTAAAAAAAATAGTCAAATTAATATCAATTGTAGCCACAAATTTGAAATCTGATAAATCCATAATCCACATAATAACAGAAATAATAACAGAAGCAACTCCAATGATAAAAGAAATATTAG
>NC_051406.1:27829193-27829621 GCF_015228065.2 Penaeus monodon | reverse complement strand
ATAGACAAAGAAAACCCAAAAGTATTCGCATTCTGCGAGACCTGGTTAACAAAAAACGATAACTTTGAAATAAGAGACTACATAATGGAGAGAAAAGGTTTAGCTATCTGCATACACAACAAAATGCAGTGTAGGAAAATAAAACTTAATGAAAAACAAAATAATAGGATAGAAACAAAAGCTATAAAAATGAGCTACAAGAAAAAATGGCTAAATATACTGTTAATTTACAATCCTTGTAACAATATGGAACAACAAGAAATAGAACATTATACAGAGCAGTTACAGAACCCAAAATTAATTATAGGGGATTTCAATGCCCACCATCCACTATGGAATCCAAACAACAATACAAGAACAGTAAACAAAATGGGAATAAACCTGTACAATTTTATAACGCAAAATATTTTGATGCTTATTACCCCCCT
>NC_051406.1:27828850-27829066 GCF_015228065.2 Penaeus monodon | reverse complement strand
AAACTACAAATCAAAGCAAAAAATATTATCGAAACGGAAAAAAAGAACAGTTGGGAAACTTTCTGTGCATCATTAGACTTTAACACACCATCCAGATTTGGAATTTCATAAAAAAAAGTAGCAGGCAAAAACAAAATCAGCAGTTACCCACTAATTGATAATAATGAGCCAATCCAGGACATAGACCAAAAGCTCAATTTCCTAAAAGAAGAATTC
>NC_051406.1:27826305-27826388 GCF_015228065.2 Penaeus monodon | reverse complement strand
TACATTTTAAAACACACCAAAATATTCCTGAGGAAAATAAAACTAACAGAGATAATATAAGAAAAGGGAAAGAAGAAAAACAG
>NC_051406.1:27825850-27826172 GCF_015228065.2 Penaeus monodon | reverse complement strand
TTACACAGAACAAATAAATTATCAGACTTTCGTTTGAACCGTCATAGAGCAAACATCTATCCCGGTAACTGTGAACTGAAGTGAAGTGTAAAGTAAACACATGGACGATAATCTCATTCCAGAACCAGGAGAGAGTCCTGGTACATATAAACAAATGGACTATGAAACCCTAAATAACAGAAGACGTAAAAACAGTGAAAGCGACAGCGAAACAAACCCACCCTACAAGCAACACCGAAACGAAGAAGCCGGCAGGAACTTCACACAATTCCAAATAGAAATGAATAACAACACTGAACCCAACAACCAAGTAAGAACGAAC
>NC_051406.1:27825615-27825696 GCF_015228065.2 Penaeus monodon | reverse complement strand
TATTCAAAAGATAAGACCCTTAAAAGAAATGAAAAAACTAGGACAATGGAACATAATTTGCAAACAGCCAGCATCCAGTAT
>NC_051406.1:27824227-27824305 GCF_015228065.2 Penaeus monodon | reverse complement strand
TGCATAAGAAAAGATATGCAATTTAGTAAACTAAATATAAACGACAGATACAGATATAAAATTGAAATTTTAGCTATT
>NC_051406.1:27823300-27823503 GCF_015228065.2 Penaeus monodon | reverse complement strand
TTTGCGCGTCGATAAACTTTAAAACTCCTAGCAAAAAAATATGGAATTTTATAAAGAAACAGACAGGCAAAACAACAACAAGTGAGTATCCTTTGATTAATAACAACTTCCCAGTAACAGAGATAACAAAAAAACTAGAATTATTTAAAAAAGAATATGAAAATATAACAAGTAAACAAACAAAAAAACTACTCACAAAAATG
>NC_051406.1:27821779-27822150 GCF_015228065.2 Penaeus monodon | reverse complement strand
ATATGGTGCAACAAACCAAACAGAATTGAAAAAACTTGAAATTATCCAAAATAATGCAATGAGAATTGCAACAGGATCCTTCAGATCAACACCAACAATAACTCCACAAGCATTGACAAATCAAATACCAATGATAAAAAGAATAAAGGAATTAGAAAGTATCCAATTAATTAAAAATTTTGAAAAACATGATATGCCAATTAAATCCTTAACCTTAAAAAGCATAGAAAATTTTAACCCAAATAAAGATAAAAAAACATTAATATTTAGAGTAATTGAAACCTGTAAAAAATGGAAAATAAATTTAAGAATCAACACAATCCCTAACATACCCCAATCCCTCCATGGTCTGACATCCTACAAAACATTGA
>NC_051406.1:27820572-27820725 GCF_015228065.2 Penaeus monodon | reverse complement strand
AAGAAGAAGAGGTGTTACCTGCGCGGGAGTGCTCTATAGGAACATCAACTATCGAGTGCAGTGAAAATCTAAACCCTTATTTAATGGTCTCTGATCCCAATTTGGATCCAGGAGAAGATCCTGAATCAGTCCAGTATATGGATCATGATAACC
>NC_051406.1:27820278-27820528 GCF_015228065.2 Penaeus monodon | reverse complement strand
AACCCACTCTCAAAACAACCGAAAAACAAAGGAGCCGGATGGAAAACACAGGCAGAACCCCAACCAACAACAAGTAACAACTTAACAAATATGGAGGTAAGAAAAGACAACTTTGTAGTACTCGTTCATTTAAAAGATGGATCTGCAAATACAAACTTCAACAACCCATTAAAATTAACTAACGCAATCAATAAATCAGAGTTCCAGAAATACATAATTGAGGACTCATTAAGAGTATTAGGGGCAGGAA
>NC_051406.1:27819485-27819697 GCF_015228065.2 Penaeus monodon | reverse complement strand
CCAAATAACTTAGAGATAAAAAAACAGTTGCAACAACTAAAACCAATAACAAAAAACATAAGAAGTGAAACACAACAACCAAATACAATTACACAAACAAACAACACACAAGAAGTTCATGTAACCACAACACCTCAGCCTACAGAAGATAACAGAGCACAAACATATGCACAGAAATTAACAGAACCACAAAGCCTCACCTTAGGACAAAG
>NC_051406.1:27819004-27819367 GCF_015228065.2 Penaeus monodon | reverse complement strand
TCCAAAATAAACAACAAACAAAGACACACTAAATTCACCAGTTACATGGTCACTACCAACCCCATTAACCTATAAAGATACCACAAACAATAACAACGAAAAAAATGTAGAGGACTTTTCTTGGATACAATTAGCTACAAATATATTCAAAATAATAGCAAAAATAATAAACAATTTAAACTCGGATAAACCAATAATTCAAAACATAACGGATGTGTTAAATGAAATTAGCAACATGCTAAAGGAAATATGAAAAACTTTATATTGTGGAATGCAAGATCTGTGTTAAACAAGAAAACTAGCCTAAATTATTTAATTTATAAAGAAAATCCAAACATAATAGCCATAACAGAAACATGGTTA
>NC_051406.1:27818762-27818916 GCF_015228065.2 Penaeus monodon | reverse complement strand
TAAAAAACAATTTACAGTTTAAAGAAATAAATCTAAGAGAAATATATAGGGACAAATTAGAAACCCTAGGAATAAAAGTTAACTATAAAAGGAAATGGCTAAATATAATAATAATATATAACCCATGCAATGATAAAAACAGAAGAACTCCAAT
>NC_051406.1:27818598-27818701 GCF_015228065.2 Penaeus monodon | reverse complement strand
TTACTGGAACGAAAACATAAGCAATAGACAAATTAATACAACAGGCAAAAACATAATAAAATGGATCAGTCAAAACAATTTAATAATGCTAACCCCAAAAAAT
>NC_051406.1:27817815-27818191 GCF_015228065.2 Penaeus monodon | reverse complement strand
GCCAACATTAATAAATCAAATAGAATATAAGAGACAATTAGCAAAAGCTAGACTTATAACACAAACAAAAAGGGAATCATGGGAAAAGTTTTGTGCAACATTAAATTTTAAAACATCACCAAAAATAATTTGGAATTTCCTAAAGAAATTAACAGGAAAAATAACAACAATGGAATATCCATTAATTGAAAACGATCTACCAATAACAGAAATTGCACAAAAATTAGATAATTTCAAAAAAGAATATATGGAAACAGTTAGTAAAAACCCAAAAAAACTTATGTCAGACTTAGAAAAAGAAAGATTATTTAATTTAAAGAACACTAATGAAATAAATAAAGAAATAACCCTCTTGCAATTAAAAACAGCAATCAAT
>NC_051406.1:27816447-27816741 GCF_015228065.2 Penaeus monodon | reverse complement strand
GTTAACAATTTATGGAGCAGCAAAAGAATCTGATTTAAAAAAACGTGAAACACTACAAAACCAAATATTAAGACTGGCAACAGGATGTTTTAGAACAACACCAATCATAGCTCTTCAAGCATTGACAAACATCCCATCTTTATCACAAAGAATAAAAGAACTTGAATGCATTCAACTAGCAAAAATTCTAAATAAGCCAAATACAACGCCAGTAAAACAACAAATAACAAAATGCATAAATGAATATAATCCTCAAAGAGATAAAAGATCACTGGTATACAGAGCTACGAAAAC
>NC_051406.1:27814685-27815284 GCF_015228065.2 Penaeus monodon | reverse complement strand
CTCTTCCAAGATCTCAGTAGGAATGGCTTTGGCTGAGCTGTAGGGCTGTACAAGGGCTATGTCGTTTAGCTTTGGCCTGGCTGTGCCATGTATGTTGCTTTGTTTGTGTGGACAAGGTTAAGGCTAAGCATAGGTTTTACCTAGATTTAGCATATGTTCGATAAAAAGAAAGTTCTAATTCACACAGGCCTGTTTGAGATATCCTCAATCTTAAAATATTAGCCAAACAATAAAAAAAAGTTATAGTTCTGTACACACAAACAAACCGAAGTAAAGCCCACTAACTGGAATTTAATCAGCCTCAAATGACGGTCAAGAACGTTACAAATGAAAACAAGAATAAGAATATTAAGAAATTGTGCTTCTGCGGCCCGCCGTGCGATCAGCTGACTGGACGCCATGGAAGACACCTTCTCTCACCCTCTGGTCATGAATCACTCGTAACTTGGAGCTCCTGGCCTGTAATTCTGCCAATAAGTCGCTGATTAACGTGCCGTTAGTTCCCGTTGGCTTTCTTTTAATCTTCAACAGTGCTTCGGCCAAATCATTCCATTTCTGACGGTTTTCTGCTGCGTGGTCCATGGTTGCCGGTCGCTGTG
>NC_051406.1:27812382-27813555 GCF_015228065.2 Penaeus monodon | reverse complement strand
TGCGAGTGAGTGAGAAGACTAGTAAAAACAGACAAAAAAACACACATAAATAATGTCATCATTTTAAGATTTTGTGTGTGCATATCCTTTATTTGTTCTTCTTGCCATATGATACACTAAATTCCTTTCCAGTCTATAACTAGTTACCTTAGCTATTGCTGTAAGTTCTATTTATTTATTTTTTCTGATTTTAGTTTCATTGTTATGCTAGTTTTCTTGTTTTTATTTGATAAATAGATGAGGATAGTATCAAATTTTATAAATTAATTAGAATAGTATAAGATAAAAACAAGAAAACTAGCATAATATACAATGAAACTAGTTTCGACAAGAAAACTTGCAAAAATCAGAAAAAAACAGAACTTGTGGCAATAGCTAAGGTAACTAGTTATAGACTGGAAAGAAATTTAGTGTTTCATATGACAAGAAAGAACTTGTGATAAATAAAGGATATCCACAAAAAATCTCAAAATAATGACACTTGGCATCATAAGCGGCATGCACGTCTGCCTGCCCGAGCTCGACATCGACATCAGTGGCGGTCGAGCACCAGGCGAGTCAGGTAGTGGAAGACCCTCAGCGAAGGCTTTTCGCCTTTTCGTTATCACAAGTGATAAGAGCTATGTCTGAAAAGTGGCTGTGTTTGCGGAGCGGTTTAGTGTCCATGGGAAACAGACTTTTTATATATAAATCATCATTGATATCAATGTTAAAGTTGTGATTCACGTACTTTGACGTCATAGTTTTACGATAAGACGTTCAACAAGTGTCTTCCTTTTTATCGGTGATCAAAGTGTAAAGGAAACAACCTACGAATGCGTATGTGCTTCCAGAAATACAAGAAAGTGGAGAGCCATGTAGCAGGAGGAGCGGAAAAGAAACCAAAAGTATTTTTACGAAGGAAATATCAAGGAAAATGAAGGACATTTTTGTCGTCTGGGGATTCATCTCCTGAGAAGTGATAGCAGAGAAACGCTCAGGGAAATGATAGCGATCTCATTACATAGTATTCCTCCATCCTACCACTAATACCAATGTACTAGAATCAACAATAAAGAGAATAAAACCATATCAACGAGAGAGAAGTACGACGGTTGCGAGGGACGATATGCAGAGAGCGTGACAGGCAGGACTAGACAGTTCCACAACGACTGCTTTCCTGAAGGGCCACCA
>NC_051406.1:27812268-27812347 GCF_015228065.2 Penaeus monodon | reverse complement strand
GCCCCGTCCGCCGCACTCGCCCCAGGTGAGCCGCGGCCGAGCAGGCGGCTCACGCACCGAGCTGGGGGAGCATGAATTG
>NC_051406.1:27809795-27810019 GCF_015228065.2 Penaeus monodon | reverse complement strand
GACTGGCAGGTAACATGGAGGCAGGTAGTAGGCAGGTAAGTATAATGACGCAACAAATGCAGGCTGCCAAGGTAAGTAGACAGACAAAGTCAGTAAGAGACGGACGGGTGGTTATGTGATCGAAGTCAGAAAATCGCATAGAAAGACTCCGACTACCAGACAGCAGGCAGCAGAGCGTGACAGGGAACAATGAAATAAACTAGCCTGCAACCGAAGCCCGATGT
>NC_051406.1:27808801-27809397 GCF_015228065.2 Penaeus monodon | reverse complement strand
CCGATGTAAGGGAAGGGAAATCATGTGATTTTCGAAGTGATGTTATGAGTACTTCTTTTTTTTAACGGTGGGTTTCAGTCTGGCCCCCGGGGTCACAGATGATCATGAAACCCGAAAAATTTTTTTTAATTTTTCTTTTTCTTTATCTCCAGTAAAATCTCCCAATCATTATTGAACACTTAACGATGGTGGTGTAGTTCGTCGCCCCTCCCTAAGGAAATTTAAAATCGCAAAATTTTCCTGTAGAGTCTGAAAATAAATAACCTGTTAAAGGATCAAGGGCTGAGGTTTATGTATCCAAAAAATAGAAATAAAAAATTGGTGGCCCATATCAGGCTCGCCACTGTCCTCGCGCGGCTCAAGAAAGCTTTATTGTAAAGGTAACAATTTTTTACGTAAGAAAAGAAAGCAAGGAGTAGGAACTCGGCTGTGGGCGGGTTTGGGGAAGCGGGGGAGAAGAGTAGAAAAAAGGGATTGTTTGGGAGTAATCAGGCCGACTGAGGGAGAAACTTTCACCATTTCCTCACATGAGAACCAAAAAAGCGTGACCTTTGGAATCTTTCCACACGCTCTAACTTGGGGCTTGATATTGCATA
>NC_051406.1:27804517-27804689 GCF_015228065.2 Penaeus monodon | reverse complement strand
CTTACTTCAGGAGGGGGAACGAGGGGGGCTGGGAAAGGGATCTTGAACTCCCACATGCAAGTTAATTTTGGTGGATCAAAAGTACAAAAATGCTCAAAATTTCTTTAGTCCAAATCACTGCATCCCGGCTGGATTATCTGGGCCCTTGGTGAGGGGACGGGCATCCTGTGAG
>NC_051406.1:27804214-27804383 GCF_015228065.2 Penaeus monodon | reverse complement strand
GTGGACATCTATTAAAACGGAATCGCCGTAATCTATAAAACTCTTGTACAGTGGTTAGCAGGGGGGTTATTTTGTATATGGCTTTACCCCCTTTTTTTGCTAAGAGGAACCCCAGAGAGTCTATGGGGGAAAACAGTGAGCATGTTCAGGCTGCCCCCCTAAGGAAAAT
>NC_051406.1:27803081-27803146 GCF_015228065.2 Penaeus monodon | reverse complement strand
GATCAGCGTTTTTTTTTTTTTTCTTCGAGGGGGTGTGTTTATTACGGCCCCAAAAAACCAGTGGT
>NC_051406.1:27788240-27788433 GCF_015228065.2 Penaeus monodon | reverse complement strand
AAGGAAAATAGCTTGGAGAAAACTGGTTATGGAAGGAAAAATAGGAAGGTTCCAAAGATCCAGAGGAGGACAGAGAAAGAAGTCACCTGAGATAGTCTGGTTGCTGCAGTGGGATGCTTACGGAAAGGGGAGCTCTTCCATCTGACTCCGGAAGAGAGAGATTCAAATGCATGTAGCAACGTAAATTGGACCA
>NC_051406.1:27787235-27787364 GCF_015228065.2 Penaeus monodon | reverse complement strand
GAAGTTACAGAGAAGCAAAGACAGAGACAGACGGGGAAAACGAGAGGGAGAGGAGAGGGCGAATTGAAGGGTGAGAGACAGACAAATGCATCAACAGTATGTTTGCATTACCTTAATCCCGCAGACTAC
>NC_051406.1:27783683-27784499 GCF_015228065.2 Penaeus monodon | reverse complement strand
ACATCATGTGTCTTTAAGTGTTGCTTGGCGCCCACGAATACTTTCCTATTTCTGTGTTGGTCCAGGATGCCAGGTGTCTGGCCAAGGTGACGGTGCGTGCGGCCTGGGTCCTGGGTGGAGGCGGTGCTGGGGTGCGCGTAACACCTCCAGAAGTTTCGCACAGCTTCAGGTCTCGTTTGACACGATTCCTGAAAGCCAGCGATTTCAAGGACACCTTCAACCTTTTACGGCCCCGCAATCCAAAACGGAGGAACGGGGATCGCGGGCAGGATACGAGGTGGGAGACGAGGAGGTGGTGCCCGAGGATGGCTATCGTTCAGGTTCGAGGTGGCACCCGACTACCGGCTGTAAGGAAGGCGAAGAATGGCACTCAAGTCCTGCTGTTTGAGAGAGCCCTGGCTCTTCCCGTGCGCGAGGTCGTCATTTCTGGGAGCAAACATTACCTCGGATGGGACGCAGGTAGGAGGGAAGGACAGGGAATTGACACATTGAAAATAGTTTAGTAGGGTCTGAGGAGGTTGCAAGGATAGTCATATTACAACGTTGCAGTCTGCAGTTCTTTGTGGTTTGTACACTTTAAAAAAAATTATATTAAAAAAGAAAGAAAAAGAATACATATAATATTGTGATCAAATAAGGTAATAGACCTACAGTAGAAGTGCAATTCTGGATTTTCTTCGAAAGAGTATGAAAAGAGAGAACACATAACAAAAAACTGAAGAAATCTTTACAAAAGTAGGTGGTAAAAAAGAGGAGACAGAGTTGAAAGGGGACAAAAAAGTGAGGATGAAGGCGAAGGGGAGAGAATCGCGCGCG
>NC_051406.1:27782127-27782279 GCF_015228065.2 Penaeus monodon | reverse complement strand
TTCACACTGAAATTTAAAAAGTAAATTGGACTTGACGATGCACTGAAAAAAATCCTTAAAAGAAGATAAAAACATTGATTTTATTTTCGCTTGCTTAGTCGTGATTTTCTCGTTCCTTCAGATACATAAAGTGACACAGGCTTCAGCACGTA
>NC_051406.1:27780148-27780605 GCF_015228065.2 Penaeus monodon | reverse complement strand
GTTGTAAACCTGCATGTAAGCTACATGCCTAAATGTAGCATTGCGTGTGTTGGTAAAACAGCCGAAATTATTTTTTTCTGGAAGAAAATTGAACATTTAATACAAGACATCCATTCCTTTCGCTTATTATTTCAATTTATATGTCAGTTATTGCTGAGAATAACACCTGTTTTTTAAGACATTGAACAAGAGAGCAACTACTAACGACTTGGAGTAATATATATAGCGGTGATCATCTTTATTTAGATAGTTTTATTGAAATCATTTGCATATATGAATAAGATGTACCCAGAAATTATTGATATTATTTTTTACTAAAGGATATTTTTCATCTGTCAAAAATATAAGCTTATTCTCACGTGACCCTTAAATGTTCATGAAAACATTACCAATCATAATCACTTCTACTATTATCACAATCGATTACTCTAATAAAATTAGTAATTGTAATATTAAT
>NC_051406.1:27779542-27779956 GCF_015228065.2 Penaeus monodon | reverse complement strand
GTGTGCGTGTGTGTGTCATGACGTAATCAAGAGCAACCACTGAATATTTGCAGATTGGTACGCGTGGCGCGTGGACAACAGAAGCGTTGTGGTGCCCCTGACGCCTGGAGGCAACCAGCTGGTGGCGGTATATTCCAATCGCCGTTTTACGCCCACACTCGTCCTAGAGGGTCGAAACGTCACGCTGACGGCGGAGCAGAAGGAGAACGCTCGCGACTTGGACGACGGGAAGGCTTTGTCTCCTTACATGAGTCACGAGTTCTCCATCGAATGTTCTGCCGCGACGGCTGGAGTCGGAGATGGCGTAGTCTGCGGGATTAAGGTAATGCAAACATACTGTTGATGCATTTGTCTGTCTCTCACCCTTCAATTCGTTTTCTCCGTCTGTCTGTCTTTGCTTCTCTGTAACTTCCA
>NC_051406.1:27779084-27779422 GCF_015228065.2 Penaeus monodon | reverse complement strand
ACACAGAATGCATCAGGAATTAAGGAAATTATATATTTGTCATTAGAAGTGGGGAGGATGTGTTTGGAAACTATTGATCTTAGACTAAGATATTCAAAGCTCCGGTCAGTACTATCATACATACGTATGGACACGTATAGGTATCTTAGTGTAGATCTACATATAAGGACATTAGCAGGTACATATACATGTATATACGAGATGACTTGCCTACATATGTATATATAGCGCAAGAATGACGCGGTCACGGACAGAGACCTCGGGGGCACATGACATTGAGGCTCTTCGTGTGATTAGAAACACGTAAGTCATACGCATGTACAAACACCTCCCCTCCT
>NC_051406.1:27778545-27778659 GCF_015228065.2 Penaeus monodon | reverse complement strand
ACAACCATTGCACTAGGGTTCTGAACCCGTTACAGACATACACACACACACGAGTTAGGCTAGCTCGGTGACTGACCAACTGATTAATTCATTCATTGGAAAAGATGCTTGGGA
>NC_051406.1:27778325-27778397 GCF_015228065.2 Penaeus monodon | reverse complement strand
CTTTTTCTACATGCATGCATATTTTATTTCATATACAGAAAAAGGGGGAAAGTGAAAAAAAAGGAGAAAGGG
>NC_051406.1:27777068-27777878 GCF_015228065.2 Penaeus monodon | reverse complement strand
CAAGCTCCTGCCCGGACACGCGGGAAAGCTCCTGCCAACCCCGAAGGGCCCCCCCCCAGGACACGCCTTTAGTCGCTTGCCCGGACGCACCAGATGATCCCTACCCGGACACCTGGAAAGCTGCCTCCCCAGGATGCACCGAAAGTCGCCTGCCCAGACACGCTGGAAAGCCACCTGCCCAGGACGCCCAGAAACCCCGCCTCCCCCAGGACCACCGGAAGAGCCGCCTGCCCGGACGCCCCGGGAAAACCCCGCCTGCCCAGAACACGCCGATATCGTTTGCCCGGAACCCCAATGATCGCCTACCTGGGAAAAACCCTGGAAGAGCTCCTGCCCAGGACGCGCCAGAAAGTCCCTACCCAGAAAAGCGGGAACCACCTGCCTAGGATTCGGGAAAGACCCGGAAAACCCACCTGCCCGGGACATCCATGATCCTTGCCAACCACCAGATATGCCCCCGGGGCCGCGGGAAAACCCCTCCCCCGGGAACAACAGAAGAGCCCCTGCCTGGGACCGCCAAAGGGGCCGCTTGCCCGGGACATCTGGAATAGCCCCTGCTCAGGATTCCGGGGACCCGCCTGCCCGGACCGCCAATGATCACCTGTCCAACACACCGGGATAATAGCCTGTCCAGGATGCCCGGAATCGCCGTCTCCCCCGACACACGAAGACCCGTCTGCTGGGGACTTCAAAGAGCCGCCTGCCCAGGACGCCCGGAAACATTCTGCCCAGACGCACCAATGACCACCTGCGCAGGGGAAAAACCTCCCAGGACCCGGGAAAAATTGCCTCCCCAAACGCGCTGGGGGG
>NC_051406.1:27775914-27776217 GCF_015228065.2 Penaeus monodon | reverse complement strand
TTTTTTTTTCCCATTCCGGACCGCTCTGATTCCCTCACTTTTTTAAAATTTTCAAACCCCCGACACTCTTTTTTTGCCCCCGGATTAATGAAGTTAGTTTTTTCATTATATTTATTCTTTTATAAAAATTCTCGCTTAAATTTTCTATATGGTTTTTTCCATTTTTAGTTTGGTGGAAAAATTTTAAACCCCCAAAAATTTTAGACTTTATGTATATTTAAGTTCTATTTTTCCTATTCTTATTTATTGGTAATTGGTTTGTCTTTTTGTTTGAAAGCAATTAATTTACTTTTTGTAAAGTTG
>NC_051406.1:27775314-27775512 GCF_015228065.2 Penaeus monodon | reverse complement strand
AATAATTTTTTTTTTTTCTTTAAAGCTTTTTTTTTGTCTGTTGTATTAATGCATCAGTATTTTCTATTAGGTTTAAATCTTTTTTAGGTCTTTATCAATTTGTTATTTTTTCTAACCACCATATTTAATCTTTTTGCAAAATTTTTTTTCAAATATTTTTTGCCAATCCAAAAAAACCCCTCTAAAAAATCTATAAAG
>NC_051406.1:27775013-27775259 GCF_015228065.2 Penaeus monodon | reverse complement strand
AATGATTCCGGGTTTCTCCTTTGAAAATGAAGTTAAAATTTGATTAATAATTGACTCTGGTAAATTGTTGGAGACATTTTTTTTTAAAACTCATTTTTTAATTTTTTTATCGGTCTGATCTTTGGTTTTTTTTGGCATTCTTAATTGCTTTTTTTTTTAATTTCATTAGGGATATTCCCCTTTATCTATTTCATTTGTTTTTTTTTTAATTTTAAAAATAGTCTTTCTTTTTCTCCCCTGATAGAA
>NC_051406.1:27774088-27774927 GCF_015228065.2 Penaeus monodon | reverse complement strand
GGGGGGCAAGTTTTTTTTTCTATTTGGATCTCCTTTTAAGTTGTTTTTCCTGTTAATTTCTTTAAAAATTCCATACTTTCTAGGTGGTTTTTTTAAAATTTTGTATACAGAACTTTTCCCCATGATTCCTTTTTTTGTTCTCATTATTGAAAAGTCAAACTTTTTGCTAATTTTTTTTTGTACCAAATTTGGTTTGTTATTGTGGGTTTTTTTTTCTCCATTTAAAAAAACTTATTTTTTTTTTTTTTTATAACATTACATTCTTTTATTCCACCAGGGTTTTTTTGGTTTATCTTTAATTTCTTTTTCCAACAGAAAATATTTTGAACATATTTTTTTATCATTTCTGTAATTTTATCAAGTGAAGTTAAATTTCCTGTTTCTGTTTTATTTAATTCTTTTTGGATATCCGTCCATCTTTTTTTTTCATATATTGCCATTTTTTTTTTCTTTTAACAAACTGTGTTATCTTTTAATATTATTGGCAATGGTCCTATCTAGGTGAGATCTTTTTTAACTAAAATATTGCTTAGGGTTTGGTGATCCAAAATACTACGTCTATGGTTTTTTTCTTTGGCTTTTTTTTGGTAAACTGTGTTTTTTTGTTTTTTTTTGGATTTAGCATTATATATTAGTTTGATTTTTTCCCTTTATTATATTTTTTTACCTTTTTTTTATTAATATGCCTTTAAACTTAATTTTTGGCATTCCATATGGAGGGTGAGCATTAAAGTCCCCCCCCATTTTTAAATTTTTGGATCTGTATTTGATCTGTAATGTTTGGAGTTCTTCATTTTTTATGTCATTTACTGGGCTGTATAGAAAAAATATATTCAACC
>NC_051406.1:27773063-27774045 GCF_015228065.2 Penaeus monodon | reverse complement strand
TCTAATCTATCCTTATATCACTCTTATTTGATTTCTTTGAACTGTAATCATTTTGTGCTTTAAAGGCATACCTCCCCTATTTGATTTTTTTTCGATCTTTTTCTTTATTGTTTAGTTATTTACAATAATTTTGTAAAATATTTTATATTTGTTTTTTTGTTCAACAAATTTTTTGCATTCCCATAATTAAATTTTTTTTTCTTTTTTTAAAAATTGAACGATCTTTAGCATATTGCTAATTTCATTTTTTAATTTCCCCATTAGGTTTGAATTATGTTTTTGGGTTTAATTTTTTATCATTTTTGTTATCATCTTAAATGTTTTTTTTTGTATCTTTTTTCCCCGGAAAGCCTCTACTTTTTTTTTTTATTGTTGACATTTGTGGGGACTCTGTGCATTATTGGGATCAGTAAGACCATTATTTTTGATTTTTTTGTGTTTTTTTTGAGTGTTTTTTTCTTTTAGATTTTTTTTTTCTTCTTTTTGTGTTGTGTTTTTCTTTATTTTCTGGACTTGTTGTTTGTTGTTGTTGTTTGAATTTTCTGTCTTTTTTTCTGTTTGGGATTTTTTTTTTTTGTTTTTTTGGGGTTTGTTTGGGGGTTTTTTTTTGGCCGAAAGTGAGGGTTTGTGATCGTGTCAATTTTTTTTACTACGCTTTTCGTTCTGTTGTCTTCTGTGGTTTAAAATATTGCTTTCGGGCTTGTTTTTTATTTGTTTTTTTTTTTTTGCTTTTTGTGTCCTTTAATTTGTTTCTTGTGTTTCATTACTTCTTTTTTTTTTTTTTAGGGGGTTTTTGTTGTTGTTTTTCTTTCTTTGTCTTTTTATCTGTAAATTGTTTTGTGTGGTGTTTTTTTTGTTTATTTTCCTGGCTAATTTTGCACTTTACATTCTTTTTGTTTGGGAAAAGGTTTTTTTTATCACAAAAGAAGCATGTGGGGGATTTTGGCAAAATTCTTAAAACTTATGCCCATGCTGACTACAA
>NC_051406.1:27772881-27773035 GCF_015228065.2 Penaeus monodon | reverse complement strand
GCATGTTATTATCCTGTGTCTGTCCCTTAACAATTATAAAAATTTTGATATAGGGGAATTTTTTTTGTCTAAATTGGGATTTTTATGGCCTATAACTACTCCCCTTTTTGGGGAAAAAGCTCTAAAGTCATTCTTATTATTTAGGGGGTATCCA
>NC_051406.1:27772376-27772833 GCF_015228065.2 Penaeus monodon | reverse complement strand
ACATCTATTATTTCATTTTTGGGTCATATCCTAAATGTTCTTTTTTTCCCTTTTAAAAGTTTTCATATTTAAGTCCATTTTTTTTCTGGGGAAAAATTTTTTTTATAGGAACGTTTGTTTTTATTTGTTAAGTTGGCTGTTTTCATATTATTTCCTTGTCCCTAGTTTTTCTTATTTCTTTTTAAATGTCCCCTTAATTTTTTGGGTATGTTTGATTTTCAAATCTGAGGCCTTTACTTGTCCCTAACTATTTGGATCCCCTTTAAACCCAGTATTTTTTTTTAAAATTCTGTTTGTTTTGGCTTTGGTTATTTTTTGGGATTGTTGAAAAATTGTGGTTGCAGATCTTCTTTTTTTTGATTTGTACTACGAATTTTTTATTTTTAAACCTCCAAAATTTTCTAGGTTATTACCTGTTTTTTGGTTGGGGGTTTTTTCCCCTGTTTTTTTCCCCGGC
>NC_051406.1:27771835-27772345 GCF_015228065.2 Penaeus monodon | reverse complement strand
GAGATGGGGTTTTTTTTTTCGTGTCCTTTCTAATTCCCCTTGTTCTCTTTGTTTGGTTTTTTTTATGGTCCATGTATTGGATTTTTTCATCTCTTCACCTGGATCAGAATTGAGATGAGTGTCCCTAAAAGGATTTTTCACTACACTCCAAGTTGATATTTACTCAAAAGTTTCAAACCTTCCCCATTCAAATTTTTTTTTTTTGGCATATCTCAGCCCCCCTATGTCATTTGACAAGAGTTTCTGTACCCACTGTGGTAACCCACCCCGGGAAGGCCAGTATTGTAGTAATATAAAAAAAAAAAAAAATGCCCAATTATTTTGAGTTAATATTATTGGGGGTTTTACATTTGGGGAAAATTTTTTAAAATCATTTCCCCCATTCAGTTGAACAACCCCAAAAAGGGGCTGCATTTATTCTGGGAATACATGAGGGGTTTTGCATTCTTTGAAAGGGTGGATTGGGTAACTATTTCAAAAATTTTTTTTTTGTGTCTGTGTATATTGTTG
>NC_051406.1:27771216-27771724 GCF_015228065.2 Penaeus monodon | reverse complement strand
ATGCCCCCCACACACAACAACATTATCATATTGTTATATATGGCACCACACCACACCACACCCCCAAACCCCAAACAAAACAACACACCACCACACACCAAAACAAACACCCCCACACACCACACACACACACACAACACCAACCCCCCACCATTATAATATCCATAGACCCCCATATAATGATTAGATTACATAATAATGGGTAAAAAAATACATACATATACATAACATACACATAGATCATGCTAAATAACACACATAAATAACACACACAACACCAACCATTGCACACATCACCACAACAAAATACACACTACACATACACAAAAAACCCTACCAAAACACTCACATACCACACTACACATAAAACAACTACCATACACCAACACACACACAACTCACCACACAACTACACACCACACTACAAAAAACCCCCACTACAACACCACACACACACACACTACAACACACACTACAAACACCCACTAACCCCAAAACACTACAAAAA
>NC_051406.1:27770431-27771129 GCF_015228065.2 Penaeus monodon | reverse complement strand
AACCAACCCCCCACACACACAAAAAACACAAACCAACCCACACACACAACAACCCGCCTACCCACTCCAACCCCCACACTCACATAACACCTACACACCACCACACACACTCTTCACACACCCACACCACACAACACCCTTGCTACAACCTGCTACACACACAATACACACTACACACACACACTACTCATACACACACAAAAACTACACACAACACACCACACACCATACACACCTAAAACACACTATACTATCACATATTACACAACTACACAACCACACACTCCCCCCAACAATAAAACACACACTAACACACCCCCACTACCCAAACAAAAATACACACACACTATGCACACCTACACTCACACGCACACTCACTTTTACACCACCGCAACACACTCACCAGACACACTAAAAACACATTCTACACACTGCCATCACACTACCACCAAAATACACACTACACACCATACCCACTACAAACACTCACAAACCCTACACTACAAAAAACTGCACACATACACCTACACAAACACCCCACACAAAAAACACTACACTTTTTACCTAACACATACAACAATTTAAAAACACACACATACACACCAAAACACTCACCTACCTACACCTACATTACCCCATACATTACCCAAAATACCTAAAAAAACCAAACTACACACAACTACAACAACACACTGGAA
>NC_051406.1:27770013-27770183 GCF_015228065.2 Penaeus monodon | reverse complement strand
TTTTTTTTAATGGTGTATTGTGGTAGTGTTCTATGTAAAGTAAAATTTTGTGTATGTAGGATATGCATTATATACACAGTGTTATCATGGCCCCCAAATATTTTGAAAAAATTTGTTTTTCCCTTCACATTCCATTCAATCCCCCAAAACCCCACCCACAACACCAACCC
>NC_051406.1:27769068-27769558 GCF_015228065.2 Penaeus monodon | reverse complement strand
TTTTGACAGGTCTTGCTTGTGGTAAATAGTAAAACAGACACATGTGGAAAGCCATTTTAATTAGTACTGTAGGAGTTAAGAAATTATATAGCATTGATTAGAATGAAAAGTGTATTAGGGGTTTGTATGTCACTCAACTAGTACAACTTAGTATAGGCTAAGCAGAGCTTTTAGCCTGACCAATTGATTTAGGATAATTTTATTAACAATTACATTACAATCCATACATGAAGCATACTTTTAAAACTGGAGAATTAAAGATATTTTCTTGCCTTACTCCTCAGTGAAAGGCACCCTGCCTGCAATATCAGTAAAGACCCCAGCAGAGGTTCGCATTAGTGGATCAGAAACAGACTTCTCTGATTATGAGGGAGGAGGAGAAAAGGAGTCCACTCTCACAGCACGTGTTCGGCAGTGTTCACTCCAAGCCATAAACTCAGTTATTGATGTAAGTGTTACATCTGCAGCAGTTAAAAATGGGAGACTAGTT
>NC_051406.1:27768523-27769011 GCF_015228065.2 Penaeus monodon | reverse complement strand
ATTACCCTTTCCATTTTTTAATAGACATGAGAAATTGAATTGTATTAGAAAATGCAAATTTAATAATTTTGGTGTGGCAAGTTCTACCAGAATTGATCTTTCTCCACTTCTGCTTGCTGGCTCTATATTTGATTATAAAATTATGTTATGTTTAAAAAAATGCATTTCCAGTATTATTTTCTTTGTTTATTGATATAAACTGTGTGAGATAGATCATAAAGTACCTTTAAAAATCCCTAGAATATCATTTATATGTGTAATATATGTAAAATATGTCAAAGTACTGTTAGCTTGTCTGAGTTATATATTGTTCTGTGAAATAATACATTTGAAATATTTCTTCTTTTTTCATTTTTGGGCTAAAGGAGTGCAAGGTAAAATTATTTTCAAATAGTAATTGAGCATTTATGCATAGATGTTATTATATTTACAGATATGTTTCTTTGATCATATTGCTACCATGCAGATTGCACATGTTATAATGTAGC
>NC_051406.1:27768051-27768135 GCF_015228065.2 Penaeus monodon | reverse complement strand
CTTGAAGAATAATGATATAGTAATTATTGCAGTAGGATGCAGAGTTCAGCAAAATTGTAATACCATTGTTAATCTTAGTACTAA
>NC_051406.1:27767620-27767974 GCF_015228065.2 Penaeus monodon | reverse complement strand
CCAGAAAATTGGAAAACAACATAAGTTCAGCTACTGGCCACCCCTAATGTGCCAGAATCCATCACTGATGACAAGTGTTTTGAAGGATCCATCACCATCAGTGAGAATGGCTTCGCTGCAAGTCATAAATACTTTCCTTCTTGATTCTTCACAAGTTCTTACACTTGCTGTGGATGAGTGAGTTCATTTAAGTATTACTTTACAGGAAGCAACACCTTGAACTTAAGTTATAAATCAATGGCAGTTGCATTTCAGATCAATTTTCCTGTCTTTTACTAGATTTTTGGTTGCATATACTCCATGAGAAAAGAAATATTGTAGTGTTTTATGGATTATCTATTTTCTTTAAACATA
>NC_051406.1:27763063-27764600 GCF_015228065.2 Penaeus monodon | reverse complement strand
ATAGTATACTATGATCCTATTTATTTTCTCATTTGGGTTCATGTGCAGTTTGGCTGTTATTTTTTGCACATCAGAATCCAAGAAATAATGTCTTACAAGATAAACCTATTTATATTTCAGTGAAGGTAAAGGTTCTTATGCCACTCTTGGTCACCAACTAGGAACAAGCATCAGGGAGCTGCATCGCTGTCTATCATTAGCCCTTCTATCTGAAAGTTTCCAGGTGCTCTCGTGAGAACTTTAAAAACCATTGAACTGCTAGTTGAAAATGTTAACTACTCAAAGCTGAAACCAGGAATGTTGACAAAAGTTGTTACTCATGTCAAATACTTCATGAGATATAAAGGTAAGCATAACTTTAGGGTAAATTTTAAGAGCACTGTGCCAGTATGTATGTATACCTAAACATAGCACTTCAGGTAGTAGAATCAATTCCTTTAAAAGCATAGCACAGAGTACACAAACCTTCCTAACTCAATCCCTTTTTCTTACAGAGGCTGTAGTTCGAGCCAATGCTTTTTCAGTGATGGTGAGTGTGCTCATGATCAAGCCACAAGTGCCTGAACTACAAGACATCCTTTTGCGCTTCAAGACTCCTGCTCCGGCAACATTAGTCTCCCCTCCTGAAGTCACACCTCCATCACTCTTGGAAGAGGAACTTCCAGGGGAGGAAGAGGAGCTGGTCGATGATGAGAATGAGGAGGCAGAATCTAAACTGGAAAAGAAAATGGCAATGATGAATTGGGTAACTTCTTTCATCTTTTTTTATGGGCTTTTGGTTTCCCCTTTATGAAGGAGATTGGACGGTGAACATTTTGTTTTTAGAATACTTTATGTGATATACAAGGTACAATGTAATGAAACTGTAGTATTGTGGGATAGTAAAACAGTGAAAGAAAAGGTGCAAATATATTTTTTTTAATTTGTCACTATAAAGAAAAAAAAAATCAAAATAAAAGTTTGTGTCACTGTAAAGTTTTTAAAATCCTCTGAGGTCTTTCATTATCAAAGAATTATAACTATTGCAGCTAAGTGAAGATGAAAGGGGAAAAAGTAAGTGAAGACAAAGATCAGGGGAAGTCCATGGTGTCTTGGCTCATTCAACGATGCATGGATTCCCTCCTCACACCTGATCATGAGGCAGTGAGGGGCATATACATACAAGTAAAGTAGCTAATTACTGTTAAGAACTTTTTTGGGCATTTGAATATTTTAAAATGAGCAGATGTGTTTTTAAAATAATGCTTTTTTTATTAATAATTTTGAATTATAATCTCTTTCAAAGCCATTGATTCTCTGCATCTCCAGGTTCAACTGCAGTCACTAAAGGTGTTAAGTGCTTTAGTAAGTGAACACTTGAACATCATCCATCAAAGTCTGCCATTGATCCAGCATGTTATATCTGTGTGTAGCAAAGCCTTGAGAGAACCTGCTGAAACTAAACCTGAGAGATGGACAGTTGAATGCTCAAATAAGTTTGAAGTTAATGATGTCATTGATCCAACATTGATGTCACCAGATCCAGGTAAATTTTTAA
>NC_051406.1:27759439-27759905 GCF_015228065.2 Penaeus monodon | reverse complement strand
TTTAAAAATTTACCTGGATCTGGTGACATCAATGTTGGATCAATGACATCATTAACTTCAAACTTATTTGAGCATTCAACTGTCCATCTCTCAGGTTTAGTTTCAGCAGGTTCTCTCAAGGCTTTGCTACACACAGATATAACATGCTGGATCAATGGCAGACTTTGATGGATGATGTTCAAGTGTTCACTTACTAAAGCACTTAACACCTTTAGTGACTGCAGTTGAACCTGGAGATGCAGAGAATCAATGGCTTTGAAAGAGATTATAATTCAAAATTATTAATAAAAAAGCATTATTTTAAAAACACATCTGCTCATTTTAAAATATTCAAATGCCCCAAAAAGTTCTTAACAGTAAGTAGCTACTTTACTTGTATGTATATGCCCCTCACTGCCTCATGATCAGGTGTGAGGAGGGAATCCATGCATCGTTGAATGAGCCAAGACACCATGGACTTCCCCTG
>NC_051406.1:27759070-27759399 GCF_015228065.2 Penaeus monodon | reverse complement strand
AGCTGCAATAGTTATAATTCTTTGATAATGAAAGACCTCAGAGGATTTTAAAAACTTTACAGTGACACAAACTTTTATTTTGATTTTTTTTTTTCTTTATAGTGACAAATTAAAAAAAATATATTTGCACCTTTTCTTTCACTGTTTTACTATCCCACAATACTACAGTTTCATTACATTGTACCTTGTATATCACATAAAGTATTCTAAAAACAAAATGTTCACCGTCCAATCTCCTTCATAAAGGGGAAACCAAAAGCCCATAAAAAAAGATGAAAGAAGTTACCCAATTCATCATTGCCATTTTCTTTTCCAGTTTAGATTCTGCC
>NC_051406.1:27758367-27759035 GCF_015228065.2 Penaeus monodon | reverse complement strand
CCCTGGAAGTTCCTCTTCCAAGAGTGATGGAGGTGTGACTTCAGGAGGGGAGACTAATGTTGCTGGAGCAGGAGTCTTGAAGCGCAAAAGGATGTCTTGTAGTTCAGGCACTTGTGGCTTGATCATGAGCACACTCACCATCACTGAAAAAGCATTGGCTCGAACTACAGCCTCTGTAAGAAAAAGGGATTGAGTTAGGAAGGTTTGTGTACTCTGTGCTATGCTTTTAAAGGAATTGATTCTACTACCTGAAGTGCTATGTTTAGGTATACATACATACTGGCACAGTGCTCTTAAAATTTACCCTAAAGTTATGCTTACCTTTATATCTCATGAAGTATTTGACATGAGTAACAACTTTTGTCAACATTCCTGGTTTCAGCTTTGAGTAGTTAACATTTTCAACTAGCAGTTCAATGGTTTTTAAAGTTCTCACGAGAGCACCTGGAAACTTTTCAGATAGAAGGGCTAATGATAGACAGCGATGCAGCTCCCTGATGCTTGTTCCTAGTTGGTGACCAAGAGTGGCATAAGAACCTTTACCTTCACTGAAATATAAATAGGTTTATCTTGTAAGACATTATTTCTTGGATTCTGATGTGCAAAAAATAACAGCCAAACTGCACATGAACCCAAATGAGAAAATAAATAGGATCATAGTATACTAT
>NC_051406.1:27754995-27755349 GCF_015228065.2 Penaeus monodon | reverse complement strand
TATGTTTAAAGAAAATAGATAATCCATAAAACACTACAATATTTCTTTTCTCATGGAGTATATGCAACCAAAAATCTAGTAAAAGACAGGAAAATTGATCTGAAATGCAACTGCCATTGATTTATAACTTAAGTTCAAGGTGTTGCTTCCTGTAAAGTAATACTTAAATGAACTCACTCATCCACAGCAAGTGTAAGAACTTGTGAAGAATCAAGAAGGAAAGTATTTATGACTTGCAGCGAAGCCATTCTCACTGATGGTGATGGATCCTTCAAAACACTTGTCATCAGTGATGGATTCTGGCACATTAGGGGTGGCCAGTAGCTGAACTTATGTTGTTTTCCAATTTTCTGG
>NC_051406.1:27754838-27754946 GCF_015228065.2 Penaeus monodon | reverse complement strand
GATTAAAGTGAGATAAAAAAATAATTAGTACTAAGATTAACAATGGTATTACAATTTTGCTGAACACTGCATCCTACTGCAATAATTAATATATCATTATTCTTCAAG
>NC_051406.1:27753963-27754450 GCF_015228065.2 Penaeus monodon | reverse complement strand
GCTACATTATAACATGTGCAATCTGCATGGTAGCAATATGATCAAAGAAACATATCTGTAAATATAATAACATCTATGCATAAATGCTCAATTACTATTTGAAAATCATTTTACCTTGCACTCCTTTAGCCCAAAAATGAAAAAAGAAGAAATATTTCAAATGTATTATTTCACAGAACAATATATAACTCAGACAAGCTAACAGTACTTTGACATATTTTACATATATTACACATATAAATGATATTCTAGGGATTTTTAAAGGTACTTTATGATCTATCTCACACAGTTTATATCAATAAACAAAGAAAATAATACTGGAAATGCACTTTTTTAAACATAACATAATTTTATAATCAAATATAGAGCCAGCAAGCAGAAGTGGAGAAAGATCAATTCTGGTAGAACTTGCCACACCAAAATTATTAAATTTGCATTTTCTAATACATTCAATTTCTCATGTCTATTAAAAAATGGAAAGGGTAAT
>NC_051406.1:27753420-27753909 GCF_015228065.2 Penaeus monodon | reverse complement strand
GAAAACTAGTCTCCCATTTTTTAACTGCTGCAGATGTAACACTTACATCAATAACTGAGTTTATGGCTTGGAGTGAACACTGCCGAACACGTGCTGTGAGAGTGGACTCCTTTTCTCCTCCTCCCTCATAATCAGAGAAGTCTGTTTCTGATCCACTAATGCGAACCTCTGCTGGGGTCTTTACTGATATTGCAGGCAGGGTGCCTTTCACTGAGGAGTAAGGCAAGAAAATATCTTTAATTCTCCAGTTTTAAAAGTATGCTTCATGTATGGATTGTAATGGAATTGTTAATAAAATTATCCTAAATCAATTGGTCAGGCTAAAAGCTCTGCTTAGCCTATACTAAGTTGTACTAGTTGAGTGACATACAAACCCCTAATACACTTTTCATTCTAATCAATGCTATATAATTTCTTAACTCCTACAGTACTAATTAAAATGGCTTTCCACATGTGTCTGTTTTACTATTTACCACAAGCAAGACCTGT
>NC_051406.1:27751863-27752110 GCF_015228065.2 Penaeus monodon | reverse complement strand
TAAAACTTTTTTTTTCTTTTATAACTTAAATTTCTTTTTTCCCCCTGGTTTTTTGGTTTACATTTTCTTGTTTCCACAAAAAATATTTTGAACACCCAAATACTACGTCTATGGTGATTCTTTGGCTGTTTTTGGATCAACTGTAGTTGTTTGATTTTTTGGAGTTAGCATTATTATATTAGTTTGACTTTTCCACTTTATTATACTTTTGCCTGTTTTATTAATATGCCTTTAACTTATATTGTCA
>NC_051406.1:27751256-27751778 GCF_015228065.2 Penaeus monodon | reverse complement strand
ATTTTTATGTCATTACATGGGCTGTATAGTATTAATATATTCAACCATTTGTTTTTGTAGTTTATCTTTATTCTTCGAATTTCTAATCTACCCATTATATCTATCTCTTAGTTTGATTTCTTTGAACTGTAGATCATTTTGATGCATATGGCTATACCTCCTCCTATTTGATTTATTCGATCTTGTCTAATTATTGTTTAGTTATTTAAAAGTGAATTTGTGTATCAGATATTTTATATTTTTTTCTCTTGTCAACACAAATTTTGCATTCATAATATAAAGTTGTTCATTTTAAAATTGAACAGATCTTTAGCATATTGCTAATTTCATTTATTAACCCCGTTATGGTTTGAATTATTGATTTATTGGAGTTTAAGTTATTTATCATTTTCGTTATCATCTTGAATATGTTTTTTGATATCTTTGTCCAGGAAAAGTCCTCTACATTTTTTTCATTGTTGACATTTGTGTTATCTCTGTGCATTATTGGGATCAGTAATGACCATGTAATTGGTGATTTAA
>NC_051406.1:27750915-27751139 GCF_015228065.2 Penaeus monodon | reverse complement strand
CCGAAAGTGAGGCTTTGTGATCGTGTCAATTTCTGTACATACGCTTGCGTTCTGTTGTCTTCTGTAGGTTGAAGTGATGTGCTTTCATGGGCTTGTTGTGTATTATTTGTTTTGTTTTCTTTGCTTGTTTGTGTCTTATATTTGTTTCTTGTGTTTCATTACTGCTTTTTTTTTGTTAGGGGTTTTAGTTGTTGTAGTTGTCTTTTTATCTCTAAATTGTTTTG
>NC_051406.1:27750354-27750439 GCF_015228065.2 Penaeus monodon | reverse complement strand
AGTTGAAGTTGGCTGTTTACATATTATTTCCTTGTCTCCTAGTTTACTTATTTCTTTAAATGTCTTAATTTGGATATGTCTGATT
>NC_051406.1:27749618-27750201 GCF_015228065.2 Penaeus monodon | reverse complement strand
GAATTTTCATTTCATACCTCCATATTTGCTAGGTTATTACTTGTTGGTTGGGGTTCTTCCGGTGTTTTCCATCCGGCTTCTTTGTTTTTTGGTTGTTTTGAGATGGGGTTTTCTTCGGTGTCACTTTCTAATTCCTCTCTTGTTCTCTTTGTTTGGTTTTCATGGTCCATGTATTGGATTGATTCAGTCTCTTCACCTGGATCAGAATTGAGATGAGTGTCCATAAGATTAGGATTTTCACTACACTCGAAAGTTGATTTCACTCAAAAATTTTCAATCCACTCTCATTCAATTTTGTTTTGCATAGTCTCAGCAATATGTCATTTGAGCAGTAGAGTTTCTGTACCCATGTGGTAACCCACCAAGTGCAAGGCAGTAGTTGTAGTATAGTAAATAGCCCAAATAGTAATTATTTATGAGTTAATATTACTGGGTGTGTACAATTGATGGAGAGTTCAAAGTCAGTTTCCCCCAGTTACATTTGACACACCCCAAAAGGGACTGCATATTATCTGCAATACAGGGGTATTTGGCATTCTTTGAAATGGGTGTGATTGGCTAACAATATTTCACAAATATTTTT
>NC_051406.1:27747259-27747753 GCF_015228065.2 Penaeus monodon | reverse complement strand
TTTTAACAGGTCTTGCTTGTGGTAAATAGTAAAACAGACACATGTGGAAAGCCATTTTAATTAGTACTGTAGGAGTTAAGAAATTATATAGCATTGATTAGAATGAAAAGTGTATTAGGGGTTTGTATGTCACTCAACTAGTACAACTTAGTATAGGCTAAGCAGAGCTTTTAGCCTGACCAATTGATTTAGGATAATTTTATTAACAATTCCATTACAATCCATACATGAAGCATACTTTTAAAACTGGAGAATTAATGATATTTTCTTGCCTTACTCCTCAGTGAAAGGCACCCTGCCTGCAATATCAGTAAAGACCCCAGCAGAGGTTCGCATTAGTGGATCAGAAACAGACTTCTCTGATTATGAGGGAGGAGGAGAAAAGGAGTCCACTCTCACAGCACGTGTTCGGCAGTGTTCACTCCAAGCCATAAACTCAGTTATTGATGTAAGTGTTACATCTGCAGCAGTTAATAAATGGGAGACTAGTTTTC
>NC_051406.1:27746715-27747201 GCF_015228065.2 Penaeus monodon | reverse complement strand
ATTACCCTTTCCATTTTTTAATAGACATGAGAAATTGAATGGTATTAGAAAATGCAAATTTAATAATTTTGGTGTGGCAAGTTCTACCAGAATTGATCTTTCTCCACTTCTGCTTGCTGGCTCTATATTTGATTATAAAATTATGTTATGTTTAAAAAAATGCATTTCCAGTATTATTTTCTTTGTTTATTGATATAAACTGTGTGAGATAGATCATAAAGTACCTTTAAAAATCCCTAGAATATCATTTATATGTGTAATATATGTAAAATATGTCAAAGTACTGTTAGCTTGTCTGAGTTATATATTGTTCTGTGAAATAATACATTTGAAATATTTCTTCTTTTTTCATTTTTGGGCTAAAGGAGTGCAAGGTAAAATTATTTTCAAATAGTAATTGAGCATTTATGCATAGATGTTATTATATTTACAGATGTTTCTTTGATCATATTGCTACCATGCAGATTGCACATGTTATAATGTAGC
>NC_051406.1:27746241-27746328 GCF_015228065.2 Penaeus monodon | reverse complement strand
CTTGAAGAATAATGATATAGTAATTATTGCAGTAGGATGCAGAGTTCAGCAAAATTGTAATACCATTGTTAACCTTAGTACTAATAA
>NC_051406.1:27745803-27746157 GCF_015228065.2 Penaeus monodon | reverse complement strand
CCAGAAAATTGGAAAACAACATAAGTTCAGCTACTGGCCACCCCTAATGTGCCAGAATCCATCACTGATGACAAGTGTTTTGAAGGATCCATCACCATCAGTGAGAATGGCTTCGCTGCAAGTCATAAATACTTTCCTTCTTGATTCTTCACAAGTTCTTACACTTGCTGTGGATGAGTGAGTTCATTTAAGTATTACTTTACAGGAAGCAACACCTTGAACTTAAGTTATAAATCAATGGCAGTTGCATTTCAGATCAATTTTCCTGTATTTTACTAGATTTTTGGTTGCATATACTCCATGAGAAAAGAAATATTGTAGTGTTTTATGGATTATCTATTTTCTTTAAACATA
>NC_051406.1:27741752-27742782 GCF_015228065.2 Penaeus monodon | reverse complement strand
ATAGTATACTATGATCCTATTTATTTTCTCATTTGGGTTCATGTGCAGTTTGGCTGTTATTTTTTGCACATCAGAATCCAAGAAATAATGTCTTACAAGATAAACCTATTTATATTTCAGTGAAGGTAAAGGTTCTTATGCCACTCTTGGTCACCAACTAGGAACAAGCATCAGGGAGCTGCATCGCTGTCTATCATTAGCCCTTCTATCTGAAAAGTTTCCAGGTGCTCTCGTGAGAACTTTAAAAACCATTGAACTGCTAGTTGAAAATGTTAACTACTCAAAGCTGAAACCAGGAATGTTGACAAAAGTTGTTACTCATGTCAAATACTTCATGAGATATAAAGGTAAGCATAACTTTAGGGTAAATTTTAGGAGCACTGTGCCAGTATGTATGTATACCTAAACATAGCACTTCAGGTAGTAGAATCAATTCCTTTAAAAGCATAGCACAGAGTACACAAACCTTCCTAACTCAATCCCTTTTTCTTACAGAGGCTGTAGTTCGAGCCAATGCTTTTTCAGTGATGGTGAGTGTGCTCATGATCAAGCCACAAGTGCCTGAACTACAAGACATCCTTTTGCGCTTCAAGACTCCTGCTCCGGCAACATTAGTCTCCCCTCCTGAAGTCACACCTCCATCACTCTTGGAAGAGGAACTTCCAGGGGAGGAAGAGGAGCTGGTCGATGATGAGAATGAGGAGGCAGAATCTAAACTGGAAAAGAAAATGGCAATGATGAATTGGGTAACTTCTTTCATCTTTTTTATGGGCTTTTGGTTTCCCCTTTATGAAGGAGATTGGACGGTGAACATTTTGTTTTTAGAATACTTTATGTGATATACAAGGTACAATGTAATGAAACTGTAGTATTGTGGGATAGTAAAACAGTGAAAGAAAAGGTGCAAATATATTTTTTTTAATTTGTCACTATAAAGAAAAAAAAAATCAAAATAAAAGTTTGTGTCACTGTAAAGTTTTTAAAATCCTCTGAGGTCTTTCATTATCAAAGAATTATAACTATTGCAGCT
>NC_051406.1:27741246-27741712 GCF_015228065.2 Penaeus monodon | reverse complement strand
CAGGGGAAGTCCATGGTGTCTTGGCTCATTCAACGATGCATGGATTCCCTCCTCACACCTGATCATGAGGCAGTGAGGGGCATATACATACAAGTAAAGTAGCTAATTACTGTTAAGAACTTTTTTGGGCATTTGAATATTTTAAAATGAGCAGATGTGTTTTTAAAATAATGCTTTTTTATTAATAATTTTGAATTATAATCTCTTTCAAAGCCATTGATTCTCTGCATCTCCAGGTTCAACTGCAGTCACTAAAGGTGTTAAGTGCTTTAGTAAGTGAACACTTGAACATCATCCATCAAAGTCTGCCATTGATCCAGCATGTTATATCTGTGTGTAGCAAAGCCTTGAGAGAACCTGCTGAAACTAAACCTGAGAGATGGACAGTTGAATGCTCAAATAAGTTTGAAGTTAATGATGTCATTGATCCAACATTGATGTCACCAGATCCAGGTAAATTTTTAAA
>NC_051406.1:27736798-27737511 GCF_015228065.2 Penaeus monodon | reverse complement strand
ATCACATGCAAGTTTTGTGGGTTTTAAAACTTATTTGGTGTGTTTTTTCAAGTAATATATATAACATTGTTGTTTCAGGTGTTTTGGTGGAACTGCTTACACACTACTTGGATCCTTATTAGGTGCTGTAAAGATAGAGCTTGAGAAAGGAACCAGCTCATGTGTGTCAGTAGACCAAGTGCAGCAGTTGTGGCTCTGGACATTACAGGTCATTTCATTGGCTTGCTGAGAGTTAATTACTATGATATAAACATTTGTCACAATGTGTACGTGTTCACTTTATATAGTTTATATATCAGAATCCTCTAAAAGACATTCATAGTTTTCCGTTAATAGATTAGTAGGCTAATAAATGTTCATCCTTTACTTCACCCACAGGGTCCCCTTCATGGTCTACTGCAAATGGCTTCATCATTGGCAGTAGATCATAACAACTTTTCAGATCCATCAAGCATCATAAAGCATGATGCAGGCCCAGGTGAGAAAATCTGCCCTGTAGAGGGAGAGGGTAGAAATATATATTTATGAAAAGAAGCACATTTTTATGCTCTCCAACATCACTGAGTTACCTGTGATTCTTATCTTTATAGGATTAAGTAACTTATGATGGTCCCTTAAAGAATGGTTTATACTCCTATATACATGGAGAAACTTATGTGAATATGAGGTTTATTTCTTAGGGCAGGACCCAAATTGTGTGTAGGCCTACCAGG
>NC_051406.1:27736345-27736756 GCF_015228065.2 Penaeus monodon | reverse complement strand
GAAGTTGAAATATTCCTAAAGTGTGATCATTACCAAAGGTAAATAAATAGGTTGAAATGTTTTAAATTATAGTGAAACAGTAAAGATAATTCTTCTAAAATCAAGTGAAATTGAAATATTAGGAGTATTAGTATATCAAATATAGTGCATAAAGCCTCCTTGATGATATGCATATAAATGAACGAGTCTGTGGGAATAAGAATAATGATAAACAAAGACTGTATTGCTATCTTGCCCCTTAGCTTTAAGGGCTAGTTTAATTTTTTACAATAAAAAATGTTAAAGTATTGAATTGGGTACTTATTGGTAATTAATTTTTTATTATGTTTTGTTGTATAAAATAAATGAATATGATAAAGCATAAAATATTATGAGTAAAAAAAAGACCAGAAATATCTGACTATATTGCAG
>NC_051406.1:27734462-27736303 GCF_015228065.2 Penaeus monodon | reverse complement strand
CTTGAAAATCTATTTATAGGGGGACCAAGTTACATTAGGTTATCAGTCACACCCTTGGGTGCAGGATCATGTTGACCCAAAGAGGAGCACAATTTGTCTTTCCAAAATGCCAAAATAATCATTCCACTGTCTCAGATGTATTTTTGTAGGAAATGAAAGGGGAACATATAGGCCATTTAAACGCAAAAGAGAAGAGGAACAGAGAGCAATGATAATTTCCTGTTTAATAAGTTTGATGTGTTCATTTCCAGACATGTTTTAAGCCAAGAGACTCAGAACTGGAGAAACAAAGAGGAAGTGGAAGTATTAGAGAACCAAGATCACCATAAACAGTTGGTGGCCACTGCTACTGTCCTGTCACACTTCAGTCCCACAGTAAGTAATTTGACCTTACTTACCGTTTTTGTAGATTAATCACTGACGTTGGTCTTGCTAGCTAGGCCCCAGGTGAACTACACTCCATCTGGATTTTATTTGAGTGAGTGGAAATGGACATGGAGTCACCTTTCTCACTCTCATCCCCCCATGCATTGTAAACTAGAACAACTTTATATGTTAGGATTTTTTTTTTTCTCATTTTCATATTGTGAGTCATCGAATAGTCTTTATTAATGATGTAGTAGCCTGAAACTTTAGCTTAGAGTCCATATCAGCACTTGATGTTTCCATACTCTGTGTGATAAATATATGGCTTTATATGGGGGAAAAAAAAAACTATGTTATTGTAAACAAAAACCTTTTTTAAGTGAATAAAAAAGGGTAATTATAATAATTTTAATGATGACTTCCATTACATGTATTATCCTTAGAGTAATAAAAAATACATAACATATCACTATCTCCTACCATCAAATACAACCTGGCACACAGCACCTGGACAAAAACTTTACTGTCAATAAATTTTGGCAAAGGTTTTGAGATTCTTTCAGTGTTGTGAGTAATCAGGCAGAAATACATTCTGAGTTCCTCCTCCTCCCATTTTGTCTCTTTCTTGGCCAGGTAATTTATCTTGACCTCTTCTTACAGATATTTGAGAGCCTTGGTGAGAAGTGGATTACACAAGTTGTGACCACAGTAAAGTGGCTTGTGCCCAACCCCAAAGCCCCATTCTGCGTTTGGCAGGTGTCCGCATAATGGCCATCATTGTGGGCTTCCCAGGAGGGGTTTGGGAAAATCCCCTTGGTGTCGGCCTGCTACGTGCAACTGTTGTGACAACATCAGGCATCCTTGCACAAAAGGAAAGCATGTCAACAGGGATCGTCTTTTGGCCTCATGGGCTTTGGCTAAGTGTCCTCTGTGCTGGAGCTGTACAGGTAGGGAGAGATTTCCTTTGCTCTGAGCATGACTAATACTTTGGATTCATACTTAACATACTATATTATTTCTTAAAAACTTTTGCACATTAAATGTTTATGTGTTTGAAAACTATTATTAAGGGTGGGGAAAAAAAAAAAATGGTTTATTTTTTTATATTGGAATAATGTTGTAGTCAAGTCCTCATCCAAGGCAGATTCAGAGTAGGTGCCACTTTCTTATGTCAGAATCTTATGTAACAAATTCAATCCCTGGAAGTTTTATCAAGGTTTACTTGATCAGAATTTCCTTCATTATTAATTTTTTCTTCAAAATGCATAATTTATGTTTATACCTTGGAATCACCAGTATGAATAACAATTATTATTGATTGTACCTGTAAAAGTAAAGTATATTTAATATACAGTAAAGCCTCAAATGGCAAGTATCTGGTACTCAAAAAGCCAAACAAACATATAGATCTAATTGTCACAGGATGCAGTAGTCTCCACATAATTTGGGACTTAAAACCTCATTTTTGCATTTTC
>NC_051406.1:27727967-27728094 GCF_015228065.2 Penaeus monodon | reverse complement strand
TACCATGTTTTGCACATGCAGTGGTGTTATAACAGCATCTACAGATGCATATACATTTGATCTATTCTCATTTTAACGGCACATTCTGAGCACGCTACACTGACTATGTAGCCAACCTTGGAGGAAC
>NC_051406.1:27726010-27727378 GCF_015228065.2 Penaeus monodon | reverse complement strand
TTTTTAACTGACTTTTTGGCTTTAGAAGATTGGTTTATTTATATCCTGTATCTTGACATTGTACATAAGAGAATCCATCACCTATTTGCACTTTCTACTTTTCCTTTAGTGAGAGTTGGCAGCGTATTGAGCAAAAATGCCAGCTCAGACCTCTTGCCCACCTTCCTTCTTGCTCGCCTTCTCGAAGTGGGAGTACGTGCCTGTAAGGACAAGGACAAGATAAAACCACATGGGGTGCGTTGTGTAGGGAAAAGTGACCAGCTTTCTCCATGCTAACCAGGCATCTGACCAGCAATAGCACCATTAGTGACCAAGGCTATAGAAACATTAATTGTTTGCTCCAGCACAGGAAACAACATGAAGACAAGGTGGAATGCATGTCATGCGCTGGGTAACATTCTCACCAGTGGGAGGTTATCCATCACAGATGTGCCTTGGAGAGTGAGACATTCTAATTTTGTTATGTATTTATCTTGAGTTTGTAAGATAAGACTTATGTGCTTTACACTTTCTAGACTTATAATTAACTTGGGCTTCAAGGAATCACAAAGATAATGTTGATCATCTGTTGCAGAGTCAGGTCCTCACAACTTTGGGAAATCTTGTTGAGAATTTCAAGAATTACAAAGTGAGGATTCAAGCCTGCAGTGCATTATGTGGCCTTAATTCTCGAGATGAGTTTGGACAAGAATATTATGGTATTTGGCGGGTCCTTCTGCATGGCCTTGACAATGCACAAAATATTATTGACTACCAAGAAATAAGGCATAGAGATGAGCTCATCAATCAGGTTGGTATGAAGTGATATGTGGAACTATGGCCCAATAAATGGAATTTTGAAATACACTCATACTAATTTTTATGAAAATCTAAATGATGTATCATGTTTTTCTCCAACTTTATGCTTTCTCTGTGTATATGTATATGGATGGATATTTTTGTTTATAGTTGTCTAAGAGATAAATGCAAAAATAGAGTTCTGTATGAATATGTGAGAAATACTATTGCCGGATTTTGATTTTGCTGCAGATCTGCCAAGGCATTTGTCAGCTGGCAGCTCACCTGACCCTGGAAGATGCAGGGGCTCTATGCGAGCTCTTACAGGTACACCAGGACATGGCAACACCACTTCTGAAGAAAGCTCATTCCTCACTCCCACCTGAGCGTACAGGTTATGCCCTGAAAGCTCACTCGAGAGTAGAAGAGCTTTTACTTTATGATGCATTAACTGAGCCTCAAGAACAAGCACTTGTAATTTTGCAGAGCTTGACAGCAAGTGATTTCAGTGGTGAAATTTGTTAAGGTTGACAACAGATTCCCTTGTAAGTTTATAAAAGTTTAGTTTTATCTTTGGATTGAACAATTGGA
>NC_051406.1:27724855-27725705 GCF_015228065.2 Penaeus monodon | reverse complement strand
TTACCACTGTTAGTAGTTTTAACCAGATGACACTGAACTATGTATAAGCCTGGAATTCTGGAATGCATTTTTTGTTGCTCTCACATTAGGCCAGTCACATAACTTTTATTTATTCATTAATTTGTTTCTTAGGTGCTACAATGGTTATATATGATTTTATGTCTTACTGTGTTTAGCTCTCTATATTGTTTAGCAGTTATATATTTTTCCTTATATACTCATTTACTGTCTTTTGTGGATGGCTCCACAAGTGCACAGCCACTAAGGAGCCAACTAGTAAGCATGTGTGTTCTTTGATATGGTGGACAACATTAGATTGGTACAACATTGTATATATGCTGCATAAATAAAGATGTAGAAATACAAAAATCAGTAGAAATAAATGCACTTTTCAATAAAGGCAGCAACAGAGCCTGAAGATTTGATTGATGTACTCTAGCAGCATTTAGAGTTCCACAAAGTCAGAATGTGCCAATCATTGAATAGTTGTTACCTCATCTCCATAGCATAAACAACTTATCCTCAATGTCATCACCAGAGGACAGATCAAAGAAACGAATGTGTGGCAAACAGTCAGCAGTGGTCGGGTAGTGTTTGGTGGATTGGAAATAGTCGTCCAGATTTTCTTTACCAATGGAAGGAACACAAGCAACAGAAAGGCAGTGAAAGGTCATAAAAGCTGTGGTGAGGCATGGGGCTGAACTAATTCAGAGCTGCTGTCTACCCCTTTTATGTACATTTCTTTCCCACCAATTCAAGGAAGAGAGTAAATATAATGATATAAACCTCAGGCAGGATTTTTGTTACATAAGTCTTTCTTTAAAAATACATTTTTTCAGTGTTTTAAGTA
>NC_051406.1:27724465-27724824 GCF_015228065.2 Penaeus monodon | reverse complement strand
CTCACACATAACAGCACATGTTTAAATACAGATTATTTTGGAAGAGTGCATACATATGTACACACTAGCATCTGAACCAAAACTCTGAGTGCTTGTATGTATGCATGCTTAAAAGTAGACATGGATTTTTATACATGCTTTTGGTGCCCAATTTTACATGTTAAAATTTTGTTAGGATTATTTACTACTTGTGTTATTTATTTTATGAAACCGAGTGTACATGAAATTGATAGATAACATTGCACCTATCTCTTTTAGGAATCATAGGCCTTTGTTCTGCACAAAATTTAACACTACCATTGACAGGTACCATGGGGAGAGAAGCATCTTGCATCACTACACATACAGTCATTCGCCCA
>NC_051406.1:27724090-27724309 GCF_015228065.2 Penaeus monodon | reverse complement strand
TGAGTGACTATCTTGGAGGCATTCAGCAGTCAATAGTGCCATAGCAGAATACAAACATACCATATTGCCAGAGATTTATATTTTATCAATCACATATGTCATGGTACATTTTGTATAAGTATTGTTAACTTCAAGGCTGGTCCTTGAGGTAAAAATATAATAGTGAATTAATGATTACTGTAAAAATATTTTTCCACTGATATGTCCATTTTTTTGCTT
>NC_051406.1:27723135-27723504 GCF_015228065.2 Penaeus monodon | reverse complement strand
AAATAGCAAAGTTATTACAAATTAAAAGAAAACAAAAATACTCTATTGAAAGTTTTCATACTGCTTATTGACTGACAAATTATCTAGCAATATGTTTTTGTTGCCAAAAAATGAATGTTTATAGAAAGTTAAAAGTAAATGTAATGTTTTCTTTTGCCTTTGTTTTTGTTTCCTAGTCATGTACAAGCTCAAGATTGTTATTAAAACCAGACAGAATGAGTGCCTGAACATTGTATGATGTAAAATTTCTTTACAATGCAATAAATCTTTAAAAAATACTTTCATATCTGTTTACATTTTATACATAACCTTAGTTTTAGGTATATCCTCTTCATTGTGTTTCATTCTGTAGAAATGGTTAATGGTTAA
>NC_051406.1:27722421-27722512 GCF_015228065.2 Penaeus monodon | reverse complement strand
CCCTGACAACAATGGCTCGTGGAAAACATGTGGTCAACTAGCCAACTCGTGATAGTCTTGTTCAGGACATGTTTTCTACGTGATTTCTACA
>NC_051406.1:27722084-27722165 GCF_015228065.2 Penaeus monodon | reverse complement strand
GGCTCCATCAAGTTTTTTTTGCAAGACCACATAGTAACCTTGGCGGCGGGGAGTCCTTCTATACATAATACTTGCTGAATG
>NC_051406.1:27721930-27722047 GCF_015228065.2 Penaeus monodon | reverse complement strand
TGTTTTCTTGATAGACTTTTTTGCCTTTGGTGCGAAAACCAAACTTGCATCCACCGCACATTCTTCCAAAAAAGCTTGCATGATATTCTGAATAATGATCGTCGACCGTGTAAAGTG
>NC_051406.1:27721430-27721682 GCF_015228065.2 Penaeus monodon | reverse complement strand
TGGCAGATTTTGAACTGTCTTTGCCGCTGTGTGTGCGGACACAGTGTGTGTGCGCGAGCGTGTATTGAATGTACACATATAGTGTACGTAGTGTGGTATAAAGCAGTTTCATGCATGTCGTCGCCTTTTGTGCACGTGATAGAAGGTAATTACGCTTTTTTCATGTTAAATCAAATAATTAAATGGAGCATGGGGAATAAATTTCACCTTCGATTTAGGTATTAAATTAAAACCAAAATTTATTTTTTTACC
>NC_051406.1:27716698-27716870 GCF_015228065.2 Penaeus monodon | reverse complement strand
CCTACCTTAATGCTGGTGGGGTTTGGTTGTTTTTAAGGGCTCGATAAAGTTTCAAGGTTTTTGTTTTGAACTAGGTCTTTATGAGCTGAATCTACTGATTGTGGTTGATGGTGTTTGAACATAAATGGTGTTCATTGGCCTTCCAGTGAATGTCTGTACATGTCATTTTGTC
>NC_051406.1:27716603-27716681 GCF_015228065.2 Penaeus monodon | reverse complement strand
TGTTTTTCTCAGTTAAAATTTTGGAATTCGATTGTCATTTTCTCCACACTGAATTTCCTCAGGTCGGTTGCATTGTTA
>NC_051406.1:27716447-27716511 GCF_015228065.2 Penaeus monodon | reverse complement strand
TAGTCCAATATCACATGAACAACTCGTACCAAAGATTTTGTGTAAAACACATGTATTTTGCACG
>NC_051406.1:27714102-27715127 GCF_015228065.2 Penaeus monodon | reverse complement strand
GTATTGACATTATTTTTTAAAATAAATACTGTCTTGAGAGATGCTGTTATAAAATTATTATGCAACTAAATTGTTATTTGTGTTCCTTTGATTGCTGTTACTGCTGAAGTTCCAGCATGTAAGTTGCACTCCTTTTCTCAAGGATCAGAAAAAGGCATACTAAACTTGAACTACCATCCTAGAGTGATAGTGTTTGTAGGTTGTTCTGTACTACAGAAAGGGTACAGGAACAAGAGGAAGTTCCAGGGTAGCACTGGGTACAAGGTGCCAGGACTTTGCCTGAATCCAGATTCCTGATTTTTAAGCTGGGAAGGAGGTCGCGGGGCTGAGCATTGGGTGTCAGGTATTGTGTTCTTGGTGCTCAGACAAAAGGAGTGACATAACAGTAGACTAATAATGTGGTCTAGTCCCAGTGCGCATATGCAGTTCCTCAAAGTTTGGCCTTTCGACACTGATTAAGAGGGAGATGGACAAATGCAGTAAGGGGTACACACGAAAGAGGAGACGGATAATGACACAAGGAAGGAAATGCACAAACAGGCGCAAGTAGAGAGAGACAAACAGGAAATCAACCTGACAGAGATGGAGACGGAGGAAAACGGGTGGGAAATGCATGGAAAACACTGCGAAGTACACAAACTGACAAAGGGGAGAGACAAACAGGACATAACACATAACACGAAGGGAAACATACAGGGAAACGACTAACGCATGCAAGGAGGAAAAATGATAGTGGGATGATGCAAAAACTTAACACGAAGGGAAATATACGGGGAGATGACAAACACATGCAAGGAGGAAAAATGATAGTGAGTCAACATATGGTAAGAGAGACAGACAGACGCAAAAATAGGCAAGGGGAGAAACGAATTGGCGCAGCACAAACAATACAGGACGAAAGGCTAAGAGGGAGATGAAGAAATACAGAGAGGAAAAAAAAATGTAGGGACACAATAGAGATGAAGAGAGGCAGGAGAACACAAAGGGAGGGAGAAAACGGGGAGACAGAAAAACACATGACGTCG
>NC_051406.1:27713476-27714045 GCF_015228065.2 Penaeus monodon | reverse complement strand
TGAGTATTCAAATAGTACAGCTGTTGTTAAATACTTAGCATTAAACAAGTCTAAGCAAACTTTGCCATTTACATTTTAATATCTAAGATCAAATGCTTGAGAAAGTACATGAAGAAACACCTTCCCTGTGCATATTTTCTAATCGAATGTTAATGCCCTCACTTACAACTAAAGAATAAATGTTACCATGCAATTTATAAATAATAATAGTAATGAAATTAAATAAAAATTGCTTGTTTTAACTTGATAATTCAATCATCAGATATCAAAAAATTAAAAGTGAATTAATAAATAATACTATTCATATGTGTTTCTCTGTTCTCACTTGTCATAAATCATCTGTGTAACATACAGCAATTGGGGGCCGTTAACTTTTGGGAAATAAAACCGCTGATATTCTTCTACCAAAACGACAACAATAAAAAAGTAATATGATACTTTCCCGCTAAAAATGTTACGTAGTTTTTAAAAATGTCACCACGCAGTGATCTGTGGTATTATTGTCTGCTATTTACCACTTCCTTTTCAATAATATTCATGCATGGATAACAATAAATACGAAAGTATAG
>NC_051406.1:27709389-27709473 GCF_015228065.2 Penaeus monodon | reverse complement strand
TGTATGTATGTATAGGGTAACGACAAATCGTCGGACGTGAAAGTAGCAGTCGTATAAACAGATGTTTCATAAGAATTACATAAG
>NC_051406.1:27708992-27709094 GCF_015228065.2 Penaeus monodon | reverse complement strand
AGGAACTTGTTTTCGCTCTTTGTACGAACAAACATCTAGGTTAAATGGAATCAGTTTTAATTGTTATCTAAAGGAAAATGGGAATATTGCCAAAAGGGAATA
>NC_051406.1:27708777-27708938 GCF_015228065.2 Penaeus monodon | reverse complement strand
GAACATTCATTCTTTAGCAAGTGTAAGATGTAAAGCGTATACCTAGGGGCATTAACATTCCTTTTAAATATTTGAATGTGAGTGACAAAGTTTGTTTGGTCCTTTTTTAATATTGTTAAGTTAACATCAGGGTTTATATCGCTATATCTGAATGCACACAC
>NC_051406.1:27707378-27708582 GCF_015228065.2 Penaeus monodon | reverse complement strand
GTCTGTACATGATAGGCCAGCTGTACATGATAGGGAAAATAAGAGGGACAAGTTCAAAATTACAGGAAGGGCAAAAGAAAGGGCAAATCACAAGCACACGCAGCGATTGGATAGACCGGAAGATACACAAACACAAGAGGGGAGACACAAGCACACAGAGGACGCGAAGACACAGGGACACTGAAGGAGACATGTACACATTATACAGGGCGTGAGACACCCGGGGATTTTAACACATAAAAGTCCTAAACGACGGATGACAGACATATATACCTGTACACACAAAGACGCGCAAACACACAAAGGACAGTCGCATAATCTAAGGGAGGGAGGCAAGTAGGCTCATTTTCACATGGAGGAAAGCAGACGGAAATACGCACAAAACAGACAGAAGAATGGAAAATAGTGAGATGCACAGACACAGCATAAATGCACAAACCATAGGGAGAGAGGGATGTCAGGGAGACGCAAGTACATACACAGAGAGAAACAGAAGGGGAGATCAATAAACGCAGGAAAAATGTACGGCCACATGCAGGGAGAGACACTGTCGCGCAGACAAACAAACATTTAGGGAAGGAGAAAAATATGAGGACACATAAGTAGACAGATGATAGTAACACACTGAGGGACACATCGGGAGCCGCAATGGCACATTTAGGGGACACTGGCGAGAGACGTACACGTAAGGAGACTCAAACAGGAAAAGAAAAGTGATGTCGGACCCTTCCCAACTCACTTGCCTCGTTCGGATTCAGTTCCTCATTTCAAATGTCTAACTTTACACAACCACATGCCATTCAGTGAATAACGAGTTGCACCGCCACGGCGATTCAACTTTATAGGATTACGTCTGAAGAAGAACAAATCATGTATGCACAAGGTTGATTTATGTCACGCCCTTTCATATAAATACTTATTAGATTACATATATAGATAATTTAAAAGAGTCACGTCGATTGATAACCAGATGTAGTTCAGGTATCTTGTCATCTTTATTCATCTGTTATATCTTGTCTTTATCTTTATTTAATGTTGACCTTTTAGGCCGCTATTTCACCATACAATTAAATATACAACCATCTTGCCATGTCTGTGATCTGAAATTATAGTTTAAAACCTTACATTTCTCTCCTCACCAATGATACAAGATTGAAAAAACATTTCTGAGCTGATAAAATTAGTAGACCTAGGTGTTCAGGTG
>NC_051406.1:27702356-27703004 GCF_015228065.2 Penaeus monodon | reverse complement strand
ACCTAAATGGCTTTGAACTATAAATGCTTAATTACTGACAAAAATAATCCATACAACGGGATGTCTGTTAGGATGTATAAAGCAACAATATCTAAGTGCAACTGAATTTGGTCGCAGTGCAGTGATATTAAAATACTATATATACATAAACTCATCCCACAGTCTTCCACATCTGTGTAAGAAATAACATTTCTCTAATTTTAAATACACAACCTCTACGAACCTACAGTTTATTTGTAGAGCTTACACTCGGGCTCATTCCTACGGTGGAAAACATAAGCACACCTTACGTGACCTAATACCAAAGAAAAGTCATGACATATATGACTAGACATGGATCGGCAGACTAAAAGTTCAAGGAACCACAAGAGTCGCGTGACTTTGGACTTTTAAAATGAAAGGTAGAGTTTATCTGCCCTAATTCGTGTGGCTATGTGTATGCATAAAAATGGAAAATTGGAAAATGTTGATAATGGATCTACTAATTCATAATCGTTACAATTGAAATCCTGATTACACTATACCATCAAACAAGATGTTCGGTATTTTAGTAGAGAACATTTAGTTTGTAAACTGGAATCAACTTTTCTCCTTCATACTTAGTCCATATAACATGTGTCCAAATTAACTTGAGAGAGACAGAGAGAA
>NC_051406.1:27693568-27694215 GCF_015228065.2 Penaeus monodon | reverse complement strand
TTCTCTCTGTCTCTCTCAAGTTAATTTGGACACATGTTATATGGACTAAGTATGAAGGAGAAAAGTTGATTCCAGTTTACAATCTAAATGTTCTCTACTAAAATACCGAACATCTTGTTTGATGGTATAGTGTAATCAGGATTTCAATTGTAACGATTATGAATTAGTAGATCCATTATCAACATTTTCCAATTTTCCATTTTTATGCATACACATAGCCACACGAATTAGGGCAGATAAACTCTACCTTTCATTTTAAAAGTCCAAAGTCACGCGACTCTTGTGGTTCCTTGAACTTTTAGTCTGCCGATCCATGTCTAGTCATATATGTCATGACTTTTCTTTGGTATTAGGTCACGTAAGGTGTGCTTATGTTTTCCACCGTAGGAATGAGCCCGAGTGTAAGCTCTACAAATAAACTGTAGGTTCGTAGAGGTTGTGTATTTAAAATTAGAGAAATGTTATTTCTTACACAGATGTGGAAGACTGTGGGATGAGTTTATGTATATATAGTATTTTAATATCACTGCACTGCGACCAAATTCAGTTGCACTTAGATATTGTTGCTTTATACATCCTAACAGACATCCCGTTGTATGGATTATTTTTGTCAGTAATTAAGCATTTATAGTTCAAAGCCATTTAGG
>NC_051406.1:27688874-27689048 GCF_015228065.2 Penaeus monodon | reverse complement strand
CCCCAATCCCCCTTTTTTTTAAAAAACTCCTCAAAAATTTTTAAATTATTTTTCCAATTTTTAATTTTTTCTCATTAAACTGCTGATCCCTTGCTTTCATAAATATTATTTAGGGTATTAAGAGGTGTGCTTATATTTATACCCTCTTTATTGGATATTTTTTATAATTTTTTG
>NC_051406.1:27685999-27686075 GCF_015228065.2 Penaeus monodon | reverse complement strand
GGCTATCCTTTTTTCTTAGCCATTTGTTTTGTTTTTTCATTGCCTCCTAAAGTGTTGCTCTCACACATAATTGGGC
>NC_051406.1:27685075-27685261 GCF_015228065.2 Penaeus monodon | reverse complement strand
TTAAAAATGAATTCTTTTCCCCCGGGGTCACTATAAACCTTTTCAAAACTAAAAAAATACGGCAAAAAGCCCTGGAAACCCCTCGGAAGATTGAAAAGAAATTTTTTCTGTTCCCCTGAAAGGGGAGAAAGGGCCCTTAAAATTCCCTTTTCTCCCCTTCTCTTTTCTCTCTCTCTTTTTTTTTTT
>NC_051406.1:27684513-27684946 GCF_015228065.2 Penaeus monodon | reverse complement strand
GCCATACAAAACCCTGAAAAAGAAATTTAAATTTAAAAGTGACTTTTCCCAGGCCTTGTCAAAAAGTTTTTTCATAGACTGATAAATAACCGAAACTGGGCAAATGGTTCCATTTCGGTATTGTGTGTGCGTATGTTTTGTTTTTTGTCTTTTTCCCTTAAGTAAACTTTTCTCAGGATGGCAAGGCAGCGACCCCGGGGTTGCCTTGCCATGAGCACCCTCCCGGGCCGTGATGGACAAAAAAGGCCCCCCCGAGCGGGAATTTCCCCGCCCCAACAAACCCATAGCGGCTCCCAAGTGGCCTCATTCCCGGGGTCGTGCCCGGCGCCCAGCGGAAGGAGATTAGCCCTGCGCAACAAAAAGGGGGCCCTTTTTTCCTTCACACTATTTTTCTTGAAAAAGGATTTCCCAAATTTTCGAAAAAAAGGGGTTT
>NC_051406.1:27682530-27684434 GCF_015228065.2 Penaeus monodon | reverse complement strand
CTAACATAACATTATTAAAATATTAATAGATAAAAGCTTGAATATTCATTGCTAAAAAATATAAAAACAAGTGAGAAAATAGTTTTTTTATTAAAAACATAAAGGATGAATACCAAATTTTTAAAAACATCTGGATGATTAATTTTCAAAACATAAATTGCCTTTTGAAAGTAAAGGTTTGTATTTTTTTTTTTTTTTACAAGAAATGTGAAAAAACTGAAGCCCGTACTGTCAAAGGAGGGGGAAAATGAAAAAATCTCCCAAAAAAATTTTAAAAAAAAATTGCAGCAGAAATTTGAAAATGTTTTTTGCCAAAACCAAAGTAGGGTTCACGAGAGTTTTATGGGAAAAAAAAAGGGATTACTGTGCGCATTTCCCGGGGGTTTTTGGGGTTCCCCCACGGCCAGAAAGGTTTGGTGGGGGACTGCCAAAACCCTTTACCCTTCCCCCACGAGAAGCGAACCCCCTGCACAGCGCAATGAAAAAGGCAAAAAGAAGAGACCTGTTGCTTTTTGTTTCGGGTGTGCAAAGGTCTCTTTCTGTTGGGGGGGGATACTAAGCTTCCGGGGGGTTTCTTGCCGAAATTTTGCGTGAGATTGAGAATTTCAGAAAAATGCAAAAAAAATGAAAGATTTGCGGGAAAAGTGCATACTCTCTAACAAAGAAATTTTTCCGGGGGTTAAAAAGGGTTTTTTTAAAAAAATATTTTGAAAACCCTATGATGCTGTTATCCCAGATTGGCCCTTTTTCTTTCTTTTACGAAACTTAGAGGGCACGTTTTTTTTTAGCCGAGTATTTATGACTTTAGCTTTATTCACAATGCTACCTATTCAGCATTATACGGAAAAAAGGCCCTGGTAGAGTACTCTTTTTCAGTGGAGCAGATATTGAAGGGTAAAAAAAGGCGGGGTTCCCGGGTTTACGGGTTTTTGACAGCAATGGGAAAAAAGGGGGAATGCTGGAGTACCTCGAATTTTACAGATTGCATGAATCGAATAGTGCAAAAAAAAAACCTGGGACAATGACTTGCAAATAGACTGCTGTAATGCAAAGTTCAAGTAAAAGCTTCGCCCTCTTCCCCCGAAGAATTTTTGGAATGGTAATTCAAAAGTGGTCACAGGAAGCACCTTTAAAAAAAAATTTTCTTCGAAAAAAAAAGCAAGAACGGGGGTATTTAGGCAATGTTTTTTAAAAAAATTCATTAAATGGGGATGAAAACCCCAAAATCTGAAAATGAAATTTGAAGATGAAAAAAAACATCCTTAAAATTTTGCAAAAAAAACTAAACCAAAAATTAAAGGGAAAAAAAAATTCAAAACACTCAGAAAAAATTCCTGAAAGTAACTCGGGTTTGTATAAAAAAATCGAAAAGACACATATAATGATTCATCGGCAAGTTCCACTGACATTTCTCGAATGGGGGAACAAGCCCTTTTTGTCTAAATCCTTTAAAAGAAGATTTCTATGCAAAATCAAGAAACACTATAGCCCCAAAAATTCAAGGCCCCCCGTGTTTGGCTGACTACCCCCGCATTTTCCGATGTTCATTGGGGTTACAAATTTTCTTACTATGGCAGGATTAAAGGAGAACCCGACTTATGGAAAACCATGTGCCTGTGCTGAAACGAATCCCCCCGATGTTTCCCCCTCCCTTTTGCAAGGAAAGTTGCACCAAGGACTTTTTATGTTACCATGAACGAGGAACCCTCCATGTTATCAGAGAGTTCTGTCTGTTTACCCAAAAAGCTACGCGGGGGGTAGGTTTTGGGGTAAATATTATATTTCATGACCCCAAAAAATAGTGCATTTACGCCTCTGCCTTTGTAGTAGTTATGATTTTCACACTTTGCATACAAAAACTTACAAATTATAAGCTGCCTTTTTAAACCTTTTGTTAGAATTGT
>NC_051406.1:27682206-27682508 GCF_015228065.2 Penaeus monodon | reverse complement strand
TAGGCCCTTAAAAACCACTTATTTTTTTTTCATTTTTATATTTCATGCAATTTTTTTTTTGTTTAATTAGTAGGAGAGTAATGTGCTATTTGCTATTATTTTTATTCAATTTTTATTTATTGCTCTTTAATTGACTGATTTTTAAATGAAAAGCCCCTTTTTTTTTACAAACCTATGGGGAATGCTTAAAAAAAAATTGTGCATTAATTTTTTTTTTGATTTTCCAAAAAGTAAATTGTGAAGGAAAAAATGACGTAAATATTTTGTTTTTTATTTTTAAGATACTATACAAATTTTTCATT
>NC_051406.1:27678941-27679717 GCF_015228065.2 Penaeus monodon | reverse complement strand
GATTTAATGTATATATTTTTTGTAGGATGCAATGAAATACTTAGGGAGGCGGAAATACCAGGCAAGTGCATGGCCCACTGCTGTCACTGACGAAGCCCAGGGGCTAACCAGCACTTTGGGTACTGTCGTTGAGGTTTCTTCAACTCGAAATGGAATTCAGGGAGCCTGAGGAGGAGAATATTGTTCGCGCCTTCCGTCAATGTTACCCGTACAAGGTTTGTTTTTGCCCTATGTAAAATAGGTAGTAAACGAAAAAGGCGATTTTAAATTGGTGTTCAAAGAGGAAAAAGGAAGAGCTTTTAATGGACAAAAAATTATGGCTGTGTTGAGTCCTACATCCCAAAGAACACCCCAAATTAAAAACATAAGAATACAAGGAATTTTTTTTTCACAGCTCTCCCATAGATTTCGAAGGGGGAGAGTCCCGGGCCTGAGATCCATCCGAAAACGGCCTGTTCATCGTCCTCTGCCCCGCGCCCCAAAAGGTAGGGGGGGAAATGGGGGGGGGAAGCAAAAGGCCTTAAGCGATTCAAGGGCGTTTGTGAGGTCAGATGAGTGGCAGCAGCTGGGTTTTTCGGGAGAGATTATTGGGGCCCCCCGATACCAAAGAGGGACAGGTTTGGGGGCCGTCGGGGGGACAGGGGGGCCCGGGGGCAGGGGGAGGGCCGGGGCGGGGGGGTACTCAGCCCCGGGGGGGACAGACGTGGTTTTTGTTTCGGGTGTCATTTGCATCGGTGGAGGACGTCAAATTTCCCCCAAGCTGGGATTCAGCGTGT
>NC_051406.1:27678403-27678901 GCF_015228065.2 Penaeus monodon | reverse complement strand
AGGAAACTTACCTTGTTGGTTCGTTTGGATAAATAATGAATAATGAGAAGGACAAGAAAGGCGACCATCATAGTGGCCAAACTGCCACCGAGAGTCCAAATTAAGACATCTGAAAATAAAGACATGTGAGCATCAAAAAAAACATAAGGAAAACCCTGAATGACCCAAACGCATACTCACATGTTACCTGTGTGTTGTGTCCGTGTTTGGAATTTTGTGTTTTTTTGCTTGTATTGGCAAAATATATATGTATAGCAATCTACAAAAAAGTTTTGATGATCTTCTTTCCCCCCCCCTCCTTTTCCTGATTTTCCTTTTTTTGGATGCCGCTCAGGATCCCCACGTCCCAAACCCCCGCAAACCAAAGGCCCCCCCCTGTCCCCCCGCCCCCAGTGTTCCCCCAGGTTTGTTTTAAAACCCCTTTGGGGCCCCCCTTTTTTTGAAAGGGGTGGTAGTAAAAGGAGGGAGAAAAAAAAAGGGAAAAAAGAGAGAAGGGGG
>NC_051406.1:27677138-27678337 GCF_015228065.2 Penaeus monodon | reverse complement strand
AAACATGTTCCTGTCTTCAGCATTTTGTTTTGTAGGAAAAGTTCAAACACCTTGTAGTTTCCGTGCTCGGTTATCATACAACATATAGGTCATGGAATATACCGTCAAAAGGTAGATTACGCGACTGTTTGGAAATGTAGTTTTACCCATTGGCAAACCATTATAAGGCTCGATCTTCCATAGCATGCTTAAGATAAGTATAACACCTTCACGTGTTATCAGGGAGAACACTGATGGAAAGGCTGTATGCCGAGCCTTCCAAGGGTGCGGATCCTGTCACCACTTTTGGTTACGGAGTCCTAAAGAGAACTCGTTCGCAGATGTTGAAGGTAGGACCGTAGGGCAGCAACGGAGAAGAGCGTCAGGGGCCTCTCTTATTCCCTCGCTTCCTTCGTAGAGAAAGGGAAAGTCGACCTTCTTGCCCTTGACCCCACGTGGGGGTTTTGGGGCGAGCCAGGCGAGTGAGGTGCTTTCCTATGATGGAGACTCCTGTGGATGGCATGAAAGGGGAATGTCGAATGGCGCCCACGAGTGGTTTTTGGCCTGTCCTTGAGGGTTAATTTGTCCTTCAAGGAGAGGGTGAACCTTTCCCAGCCCCTGATACCATGCGCGAGAGGAGTGCTAGCAACCTCTGTTGTTTGATTTCCCATCTGCTTTTTGGTCCAAATTATGTTGTTGAACTGATGTGATGAGATCACTTCTCTTGTGGCACGCACCAGCACCTTCAGTTCTATCTGACTGCGAGGGAAGACGGCCAAGAAGTCCAAAGAGTCAAACAAGAATTTGTTTTCCCCTATGCGTTCTCGGGACTCTGCATCCTGCAAAGTACAAAACGCGTTCACAAGACTACACTATACTCACAGATCTTACGAGCAGGGCAGCATACTTGACAGGAGGACAGTCACCTTCTTGAATCTCGAAGGACGAGGCGACGCACAGAGCAAGGAGGCGTTTGGTAAAACCAAGGAAGCGCCCCATTCCGGATTAGAGGCAGCAGGAAGACTTCTGTCTCCCGCGCGACGCTGTCGCAACTGACAAAAAAGGGTGACCTTTGGGCAGGTTCTCTCAGAGTGGCGGATCGTCTTTGCTCAGATGACTACACTCAGCCAATGGAAGTCCGTCATTTTAATATCTTTCTAAAAATCTGTTCTCCTTGCTAATCGTGTCGGCGTTTGCTTCCGTCGTGGATTTTAGAACAG
>NC_051406.1:27674336-27675737 GCF_015228065.2 Penaeus monodon | reverse complement strand
CGGTAATTTGCGCCCTGGTTTGTGTCTAGCACTAATGTAATTAGTAATTAAAAATTTTTTGCAAATAGCCTAAAAGACACGAAGTATAAGCACGAATTAGGCGCCAGTTCCCTTTTTAAAATCATAATAAAGTAAAATAAGTAAAGGAGACAACAGTATCTAAACAACGACATGGTATCTGTTTTACGTCAGACCCCAGAGGCCTAAAGAAACCGAATCTGACTGGAGAGAATTTTTACGAGATCGAGAGGGATATCAGTGAGAAATGTGTTCCTTTTGGCTGCTGTAGTAGGACAAACCCACTGAGTCTCGGGATCCGTTCCTTGAGATGACACTTGCTAACTTCCTCAGAATCTGTGAAGGTTACTTTACTTTCAAGGATCATCTAGTTTCTGAATCCAGGATGGGACTCTTTGTAGGTCCTGCCATGGCGATAGGCTTCCTTGCTCTGTGCGTCGCCTCGTCCTTCGAGATTCAAGAAGGTGACTGTCCTCCTGTAAAGTATGCTGCCCTGCCCCGTAGATCTGTGAGTATAGTGTAGTCTTGTGAACGCGTTTTTGTACTTTGCAGGATGCAGAGTACGAGAAAAGCATAGAGGAAAACAAATTCTTGTTTGACTCTTTGGACTTCTTGGCCGTCTTCCCTCGCAGTCCCGATAGAAATGAAGGTGCTGGTGCAGTGCCACAAGAGAAGTGATTTTCATCCACATCAGTTCGACAACATAACTTGGGCCAAAAAGCAGATGGGAAATCAAACAACAGAGGTTTTCTAAACACTCCTCTTTGCGCATGGTATCACGGGCTGGGAAAGGTTCACCCTCCCCTTTAAGGACAAATTAACCCTCAAGGACAGGCAGAACCCTCGTGGGCGCCATTCGACATTCCCCCCTTTTATGCCATCCCACAGGATGTCTCCATCATAGGCAAACACCTCAAATCGCCAGTGCTCGCCCCAAACGCCCACGTGGGGTGGTCAAGGGCAAGAAGGTCGACATTCCTCTCTACGAAGAAGCGAGGGAATAAGAGAGGCCCTGAAAGCTCTTCTCCGTGCTGCCCTACGGTCCTACCTTCAACATCTGCGACACGAGCTTCTCTTTAGGGCTCCGTAACCAAAAAAACTGGTGCAGGATCCGCACCCTTGGAAGGCTCGGCATACAGCCTTTCCATCAGTGTTCTCCCTGATAAACGTTGAAGGTGATTATTACTTATCTTAAAACATGCTATGGAAGATCGAGCCTTATACTGGTTTTTCCAATGGGTAAAACTACATTTCCAAACAGTCGCGTAATCTACCTTATGACGGTATTTCCATGACCTATATGTTGTATGATACCGAGCACGGAACTCACAAGGTTTTTTGAACTTTACCTACAAAAACAAAATGCTGAAGACAGGAACATGT
>NC_051406.1:27673923-27674227 GCF_015228065.2 Penaeus monodon | reverse complement strand
CTGAGCACCTCCCTTCAAATGACACGGTGGAGAACGAGGGAAAACTGTTGTTTCGAACAACCTGAAGGCGACGCCCACGAGCTTTGGGGGTTCTAGGCCGGGAAGGAGACAGGTTCGTGGTGGTGCAGCATCTTGTGCTTCGACGTGGCGCTGATGAGCCTGAGGACGTGGGACATCCTGATGCGAGCATCCAAGAAAAGGAAGATCAGTGCCAAAGCGAGGTGGGTGAACAGTTTAAGATATATACACAACGACTTTGTAGATTGCTATACATATATAATTTAAAGCCAATACAAGCAAAGAA
>NC_051406.1:27673330-27673887 GCF_015228065.2 Penaeus monodon | reverse complement strand
GGCTAACATGTGAGTATGCGTGTGTGTACTTCATGTTTATTTATGATGAGACCGAAGAGGAAGATCAGTGCCAGAAACAAGGTGGTGAACACAAGAAATACATAGCGAATTGCATGTGCTTTTTATCCATCCATTACTATTGGGGCCCATTCAAAGACGTTGCATGTGGTTTCATCCTAACATTATAGCGTGTTGGTGTCCAAAGTCATGGCAAACCTCTCGTATTAGTGGAACTTTCTGTGGCAAAGGGCTAGACATACGTGATTTTTGTATAAAAAAAAAAAAAAAAGTTAATGATGACATATGAAATTAAACAAATATCTATCTGTTCAGGATTTGGTGTATTATGCACTTTTTTTTAAGTTGCTTTTCCACAAATGAACGACGGTCGGGTTCGAGTTCCAACTACGGGCCGAGACATCGTACATCCACTCAGTTTTCTTCATCAGAGAAGGGAAAAAAACTGAAGTTTAACGGCATTAGTGGCCTTAAAGGCATTCATTCACACGCCTTCCGTTGGTCACAGAGTTCAAAAGGCGCATGTAAATAACTGACCA
>NC_051406.1:27673156-27673279 GCF_015228065.2 Penaeus monodon | reverse complement strand
CTTTGCTTTAATATGCGTCAACATTTTCAGATGTCATAACTTGGACTCTCACAGGCACTTTGGTCTTCACGATGGCAGTCATCGTCGTCCTTCTCATTCTCTATCATGCGTCCAGTCGAGAGA
>NC_051406.1:27671705-27672116 GCF_015228065.2 Penaeus monodon | reverse complement strand
GAGATAGATTCTTCAACGCTTTTTTTAAATCTCGTCCCCCCCCCCCAGCGCATCCAAAACCTCAGGCGGGAAGCAACGAGACGCCAGAAGCCAGTCCCATCCTACCTGGAGCCTCTGCCTGCCCCCTTTGCAGCGGGCCCGAGGCAGCCTCACGCCCACGCCGCCCTCTCTTTGGCCCGCGCCCCGTCGTCCAGCCCTGAGCACCTGTATGAGAACCCTGAGGAGGTGGCCGGGCAGATACAGCCTCGCTCTTCTCCAACACTGAGAGATCAAAGCCTCGCTCTTCTCCAACACTGACAGACCTAGCCTCGCGCTTCTTCAACGCTGAGAGATCAAAGCCTCGCTCTTCTCCAACACTGACAGACCTAGCCTCGCGCTTCTTCAACGCTGAGAGATCAAAGCCTCGCTCTT
>NC_051406.1:27668911-27669321 GCF_015228065.2 Penaeus monodon | reverse complement strand
CCTGCATGCCAAGAGGGCCTCACATCATGCAGTACCAACGCCCTCCCTCATCCGCCTCCCCTCCCCGGCCGCAGTGCTTAGGCGCTGTCAACTCGACGGAGAAGCTGAGTCAGTTTAAGGACCTGGCGAAGGCAGCCAAGTACGGCGACGTGCATACCATGCAAAGTTTACTGATGGAGGCCGTGCCCGTGCTGCCCCTCGGCGCCCGCGCTGACCCGCTCCTGGAGGCCGTGCAGGGAGGGCATAGGGACGCCGTGTTTCTCCTGTTCAGTGCCGGCGCCCCCCTCTGCGCACAGGGCCTCGTAGGCAACACACCCTTCGAGGTCGCGCATAGCACCAAAGGGCTGCCGGCGCTCTTCCCGGCGCTCGTCAGGAAGGCGAGCTCATCTCTTGTTCAGCTGGGAGGGGGC
>NC_051406.1:27665171-27667957 GCF_015228065.2 Penaeus monodon | reverse complement strand
TGCATTTTTTTATGAATTATAAGTCATATCTCCCTGCTATTATTAGACCATCGAGAAAATTGACGTCATAATTTCCAGGCTTTCAGCGACAGACTGCAAGTAGAAATATCGGAGCTAGCGTGCACGGACAAAGACGAAGTGGACCTGAAGAATGGTCTGGATACTTTGAAGACCATTGCCGAAAATTCGGGCCACAGGCTGGAGGAAGAGCTGAAGACCTGGTTCCACAACAGCAGCTCTCTCAACTACACAAAGCTGTTGGCGAAGGCAGCCGGCATGGGACTCACCCTCACCTGTCAGTTGCTGGGCGTGGCAGGGGTGCGCCTCAACGCCCTCCCAGGAGAGGTTCCTCCCCTGGCACTGGCCCTCAGCAGGCGCCACTACGACACCGCCTACGCTCTGTGTCGGGACCTGAGGATGAACCCCTACGCCACGGAATGCGAGGCGAGGGACGTTTCTCAGCGACTAGTCAACGACCTCCTGGACAGCGAACTCATGCGTTTTGAGAGGAAGCTGCAGAAAACTGGTATTGACAAGATGACTTCCGAAAACCTGATGACGTATGCGAGGAGTGTGAAGGAAAAGCAGCAACTCCGGGAACCAACAAAGAACTTCCTCTATCTGCTAGCGGAACTGAGCCTTGTCACGATCCTACACCATTTGCGGAAACAGTGCCCAATTTTATGTATAGACACATTAGTGCACGAGGGAGTAGGAGCTACCATGTTGCATGTGGCTGCTGCTTACGGTAAGACGAACATGGTTGAATATCTGCTTTTTCAAGGGGCCAGTCATACAACAAGGACTTCCGGTGGACTCACGCCCGTCCACTTTGCAGCCACACGAGGCTACAAGGAATGTATGGAATACATCATAAATTACACTGGCGAAGAACCAGACCTAAACCATGGCCTGAGTCCGAACGATGTTTTGCAAGACTTTGCTGAAAACATAAAGAACTGTCATCTAGATGTGCTGTCGAAGGAAGAGGCAACAGCGATAGCAAGTGCGAATGGGAATCATCTGAGGGCGAAGCTCATGCTGGCGAAGAGGTGCGAAGTTCTGGGAATAAAGAGTGTGCAAGATATTCAGGAGATTATCGAAAAAGAACAGAAAATAATCGAAACCATGAATTTTTCGGAGATCAAGAGTATTATTGAAAAAGATGTGAATGTTTTTTTAACGGAGATTACTCAAATAGATCCGCGTTTTTCGGGTAAACTTGTATCGTTTTGCTCAACCAGTGAAAAGAACGAATTTTTCTTGCCAGATGATTTTGAGTTCTACATTGAGCTTGAGGATTACCACGCCCTCCAAGGGGGATGTATAACAGTTAAAGATAAGGCTGGGAAGGAGGCCAAAGACGGTGAAGAAGTATTCCACTTGACATCCACTCGAGACGCAGACATATTTGAAGTCTCGAGATTTAAAGATTCCTTTTACAAAGCTGCCCAAGAAGCTCTCGGCAAGACAGCATTCAGAAACCTAGCTTTAGTGCCACCGTTCTTCACGCATTCATTAGTAGGGGTTTCACTGTTTGCTCTGTATTTGGGCAAACCTCGAGCCACTCTGGTGCGTGTGTCTGTTACCCCCGTCCTTAAAGTGCCGGTGCCCCACGAGCACCAGTGGCAGCATCTGCCGGAGAGGCTGCAAAACCCCCAGAACGAAAAGGGCCACGAACACCTTGCTAACACAGCAGAAGGGACATGGATATATCTCTTTAATTTTATGCACGAACATATTATATCTTCTCTGAAGAAGGAAGAGCTGATAGTCTTGCAAACGTGCGTGTTCTTCTGCAAACTCCTTAAGGCCTACTGGTGGCTGCCGAAACGTGAGCAGCGACGTTATGGCTGTGTGTGGCAGACATCTCCTCTAGGCGTGGACGTGCCGAGCCCCCGGACTCTGATAACCCTCTTCTTGGCGGAGCTAATGGAGGAAGGAGAAGAGGTCCTGAGGAAGGAGGTCTTCGTCGAGAAGGTGATCTCGGTCTTGCGGAGAGCACCAAAGCCGGAGAAATTCTCAGGGTCATTTAAGTCGTCACAACGAAGGCACCCGATCGTTGTCGGAGAAGTGCGTGCCATAATGCTTGTCTTGAAGGGTATACAGTGAACACCAGACGCCAAGAACGACACCTTGATGAAATACAGGCTCTGTGTTGTAGGAACACTGTAAAGCCGAATTTGTAGAAAAAAAGCTGTAAAAGATATAGGCTGTGGGTAGTGGCTGTGAGATTTTCAAGAATGGCAGCAGTTTTACCCGGCCATTAGAAATGACGATTATCACATTCGTATGGGTAATAAGAGGAATGGAAAAGAACATCATTACAGTTGGTAAGATTTTAAAATTATGAATCACACAAGGCGCACAGCTACCCAAACCAGAAGTAATGATGTCCTCAAGTCAGTATTAGAAATTCTTATATAAGAGAAATCACAAAGTATGTGTTGTATCTTCCATATCCATTAATGTTATTTTCTAGTCATAAGTGAATTTTCCAATGCTCAAATTATTGTGTAAATGCCAAATATATATCCACATTATATGTTTTTTTATCTCCAAGCCTTGAAGAATAGATCGTTAATCGTACAAATTCAACACTGTCGTTATCAGATAAGAAATCCTTCCACATCACAGAAGAGACTATATGCATAAATTATTCCAGACAATATGGAACAGGATATCAAATTGTAGACATGCAGAGCGGTAAACTTGTTAAAGAAATATATAATCTTGAATGTGAACGTTTAAATAAGCATTGCATTCCAGAGTTCTTGCTTGCTTCA
>NC_051406.1:27659261-27661742 GCF_015228065.2 Penaeus monodon | reverse complement strand
TCCATAGAATTGTTTTAAATTCTTGAAAACCCCTGACATAAATGGCTTTTTTGGCATTTGGAAAAAAAGTCATACAGAGATGCAAGCAACAGAAGAGAGTTGCAGTGTCTTGATGCAGGCCGTTCGTTGTCTCTGAGCAGGAGCTATAAGCCAGTGCTTTGCAATCTTGAGTTGGAAATTTGGGCTCAGAACATAATAAGCTAAAAGAGAAGAAAGTTGCTTTACGATCGCCCTTATCTATATTTGTATTGATCTGTTTGAAAACATGAAATGTTCATATTCCTTCGCTCCATAATGTTATTTCATGCATATACAAAATAAGATTTGATAAAGCAACGTATTTATGACATTTATTGTGAAAAATGAAAATGGGTGCAATTATCTTTTTTAAGTTTCCTTTATCCCATTTCTATATGGCATCCAAACTACCTAAAACATATTAAATAAGCGTATACCTGTTCTTAACCTACGAAACAGCATGGCCAGGTTCCCCCAACATTTACTGTTCAAGGTCAGGTCACATGAGTCAGGTCCGTGAACTGCTGGGGAGTATATATATGGAGTTGTTATCTTTCGAAATGTATCACACCTGCCGTCATGAAGTCTTTCATATTCCTTGTTCTCCTGTGTCCTATTTGTGTTCTTAGCGAGGATTCCACTCCGCGTTTTTGGTGGTGGTGGGCGTCTCGCGCCAAGCCACGCATGCCGGTAACTTTTGTCCTCAAGCTGTGGCCTCTCGCCATCTGCTAGGATCGTGGGAGGGAATCCATCGGACGAGGGCGCGTGGCCTTGGATTACCAGCTTGCGCACTACAGGAGGCCGGCACTTCTGTGGAGGAACTCTGGTCTCCGTAAGACACGTCGTTACTGCCGCCCATTGTGTTAACGCTTACAGGTGGTTCCTGAGCCTTCTACGTGTTGCTGTGAGCGGTGGGAGACATGTGGTTGCGGTGTCTGCGGTGGCCATACATCCCGAGTATCGACGTCGGAATGTCCATGACTACGACTTGGCTGTTCTGACTCTGAAGGAAGATCTGATGGTTAGTGCGTCGCTGTCTCCGGTTTGCCTCCCCGCGACCACTGCCTCTCCCGGTCCTGCCACGGTGATAGGGTGGGGCCGCCTTCACGCAAGCGGCGGACTCGCCCCTCACCTACACGAGGCAACTGTCGCCATTCTGTCCTCAGACTCCTGTCGCGCGTACGGCGACTTCTACACCGATAGCATGTTATGTGGCGCAGGGGAAGGCCGGGACGCTTGTCAGGGCGATTCCGGAGGGCCTCTCTTACAGGAGGTCGCGTCCAAGTGGTACCTCGTAGGCGTGGTTAGCTTTGGCAAAGGTTGCGGTTGTCCAGGCTATCCCGGAGTGTACGCTGATGTGTCAAAATACACAGGCTGGATTACTGCAATTTTAACTGCTTGATGTCGTTCGATTACTTACATTAATTATATTTCCATCAGTTCTCTAAATAAAGGCTATTATTGATGACGATATCATTGTATAATTCAACGTATGTTTGACTACCATCAAGCGAGGTATTGATTTCTGTCGTGTGACTATCTGACTAATGAAGTCACTTCCTGGCAGGCTGTTTGTCTGGTGTCAACGCCATCATATTATGAGTGTTACGCATGGCATTGATCCAGAACTCAGTGCCTTCTGGCAGGATAAGGCGCATTATACTGAAGCAGAGAGCTCAGTCACTCTCACGCAGCAGCAGGACAGTGTGGTCGCGCAATATGCATTTTGGCAAGAAAAACAGTGTCCTCGTTGGCCTTCTTGGCGCCCTTCGCTTACTCGGAGGATTCCCTTACGCGTTCAAATCCACCGAGGATGGAAAAAGGATTAAGATTAAGAAATCCATCGCAGCCATTTTATGGACATGTCTGATTGTGAGCGCACTCGTGACCTTGTCGCTGTCTTCGCTCGCGAACGCGCCCACCAGAGAAAGTATGACAGAGAATTGGACAACTCACATTGTTAACTACTTGACATATGGTTCGTCTGCATTGCTTTTCCTTTATCTGGCACTGAGAAGCTCCAAGCTAGCTTCTATTCTGAGAAACCTCTCCAGGATTAACGTGAACGCGAAGTGGTCGCTGGTTGACCGGGCGGACTTCATACACGGGATGTGCTTCCTTGGGGTCGCGGTCGGCATTCTCTTCTGCACCTACTGCAGCGTTCGGGACTTCGCTGCTCGTCTCCGTGATGGCTCAGAGAGTCTCTTCTACCACATCCCTGTAACTGTGCTTGATCCTTTTATCGAGGTCACGTCAATCACCTTCGGACTATTAATGTATTATATTCTTAAAGTTGTTGGTCTCGAAGCCATGGATGTAATTATGACAAGTTCAGCACACGAGCTGCATCACCCTAACAACAGATCTGTTTCTTCTTGTCAGCGACACAAGCGGGTCATTCCTGATGTAAGATCACGTAGGACTCGGGAGTTTGGAATCTTCATTATCTGTGCATCTTGTACT
>NC_051406.1:27658766-27659216 GCF_015228065.2 Penaeus monodon | reverse complement strand
ACACCCGTTCATGAGCTTGTTCACTTTACACTCATGTCAAAACTGAAATTTTAAAGTATACCATATATAGTTAACAATAATCTAACGCAGCCTTAACACAATTCATCCCAGAAGTCATGTCCTCCTGCGACGCCATGCACCATCTCTGGCATGGTGGCGGTGCCCCTGGAAGATGTCGTGGCCTCTCGCGCCGCCCATGCCCCTCGACGGCTAGTTGTCCTGGACGAAGTGGTCACGGAGCTGCTGGAGTACGCAGGGCCCGTGCTCCTCCTGGTGCTGCTCACTGCTGCCTTCAACGCGACCATCATGCTGTTCCTAACCTTCCGAGGGTCGCCCTTTGGGGGGTACTACGCTTCGTACGCGTCCGTGAAGCTGCTCCTGATCCTGCACGTGGCCTGCTTGCCTGACTTCCTTCTGCAGGCTGTAATGTGTCTAGTGATTTTCCTTTTT
>NC_051406.1:27657234-27657997 GCF_015228065.2 Penaeus monodon | reverse complement strand
AAAGACATAGGTAGATGGGCAGATAGACTGATAGACATATTTAGAAAATGTTATAGGAATTTGAGATTGCAATTTACAGAGAGTAGAATATCCATTATTATTAGTTGATGAGCATGGTCTTTCGTAGCGCTGCCTCGTATCTGTAGAAACCGATTACATAAGCAAGCATTAGATAAGCAAGGTGTTAATATCCCGGCTACTCTGTTTGCAGCGCGAGAGGGCTCTCAGACACGTGCGAAAACAGCTGGCCGCTCTGACAACCACACTTGAGGTGAGATTGAATGCACCTTATAATGCATTCGGCCGAATGAAGGTATGGGCAACATATTAAATCATGTTTGGGTAAAAGAAGTAATAAAAGTCAGCATATAAAATAATTTCCTGTAATGATAACACATTTTCATAAATGATTCAGATTAAATTGGCCTCGAAGATAATAGTACAAATTCCTTCTCTTGATTCTTGATTAAATATGTACTAAGGAGAAACATGTGTAGGATATTGATGGCATAATCAATTTCATTTTTTATTCGCCTAGCCTGAGGATAGGAAAGGGGCATTGCTGCGGGTCGTGGAGCGAGTGCTCGAGACCGCGCCGGAGATGTCGGTGTGTCAGCTATTCACGCTCGAGCGACACCTGATGCTGCCTGTGAGAAAACGGATCTGTTGGTTTTGTGCATTTCTCTGGTATTAATTTCTGCGTTGATTTTGTTCCTCTGCGCAGTTAGCTGTTTTTTTGTTCACCCGTTAATTGGTTCGCGCA
>NC_051406.1:27656216-27656864 GCF_015228065.2 Penaeus monodon | reverse complement strand
AATTTAGGGTTTGAGTTTTTATTAATATAACACTTGGTCTTGCATAATATATTGCTATGTAGCACACTCGCGATTACAAAAGTTATTTAATCATGGAAATACAATTGGCAGGCAAAATAGAAAGAACCGAATCGTAGAGAGAAAATAAGTTTGAATCTGTTCCATACTTGCTCTAATCACGTGGTTATTTCTTGCAGATGGCGGCCTCTGTTTTAACCTTTTTGTTTTTCACGGCGCAGTTCGGCCTCTACGAGGATCCGCTCTCCGAGTCTGAGAACGCCACGTGCCCCCCCTAGGGACCCATTCCCCTCAACGCGCCCTCTCACCCATGGGCCCTTGCTCCTCTTCTGACTAATCCCCCTTAGGGGCCCTCGCCCCTCTGCACCCCTTTCTCCTGAGGAGCCTCCCCCTTTACGGTTTAGCAGACACCTTCGCCTCCCTCATGAGCCCCAATCTTCTCTGCGAGAGTCAGCAGAAAAGGTTGGCTGTCCCGAACCAACGAGTTCCGAAGCAACACGGGTGATTCAGGTCCCTCGGGGATCATGGATTCTTCCGGGGAAGAAGTAACTCTAGGGCGACTGCCTGGATGGCTGTCCCTAAATTTGCTTTGGTCGATAAGGACATCTAGTATGTTAAAGGATATAGGGT
>NC_051406.1:27653363-27653440 GCF_015228065.2 Penaeus monodon | reverse complement strand
TAAAGAGATGCTCGAATACAAAGGTACAATCGTTAACACACAAACAGACCGGCAGACATAAGCATAGCTCCCCCCTT
>NC_051406.1:27650980-27653332 GCF_015228065.2 Penaeus monodon | reverse complement strand
AAATGTATGTTATACATCTATTTGATATTATTTAAGGTGTTCATGTGTAATATCTCTGCAGAATAAAAAGAATGCCTCGTACACCTTTTAGCCCATGTGTATTGTTTTCACCAGAGGACCTGTGAAATGTTAATGGAAGGGGCAGAGTACCTGCTGCCTATGTGTTTTGAAAAGACGATTACTTTTATAGTTATTGCTACTACATATCCAATGAAAAGCACATCACCTGTTATAAAAAAGTTTTATATAGTAATGAGAAGCAGAAACGTAGATTTTGATTTTTGCTGATGAAGTAGATCACCAAATAGAGAGAGGAGAGAAAACAGATACATGTTAAAAACTGAAAACAGCTAATCAAGAACACAGTGAGATATTTTTTAGCTCTAAGTTTATCAGATGAAAAAAGAAGATAACCAAGAGCTGTCACAGCATCTCGTATCCAAGAAGTACTTCCTGAAAACAGAGGGACTTCCTGCGCCACATATATCGTTCGGGGGATCACCGGATTCTTCCCTTGGCTCTGATAAGGTTGTTTTGTTAACAAGGCTACATCTCTCCAGTGTGACATTTCTCTTTCGGGTTTTTGACCTTTCAGGGAATATTCCTTAACTCCATGACGCCCGGATGGTTGTGAGGCGCTCGCGTTCTCTTGTTCACATTCCTAAATGCTCACGAACAATGTCGTTATGCGCATCTCGAGGAAGCTGTCACATCTCTCTAATTTCCTCGTATGGGTCTTCTTCGTCGTCGGTGCTGCAAGGAATGGCATACGGGTGCGAATCCCTCTTCATGCACCGCCAGTCTTCTCCAACCCTTTCTCCCATTCTTCTAAGAGTTTGTGGCCCGATCACGCCTTGCCAAGTTGCATTGCCGGACCGACATTCTTCCTGCTCATTTTCGCCCAGGGATTCGTAGAGATGTTCAGGATCTGAGATGGCCTTGTGCAGCTCCGGGCCGCGACCTTTCGTAAGTGAATCGGTAGAAATGACATTCATGTAAGGTCCCGAGACCTCTGTCACGTTCATATATTGCACGCCATCGAGCTGCTGTTGCTCTCCGGTCCTGCCTCCTAGTGGTCTTTGCAGAGTGGCTGAGTTTGATCCGCACTTATCTTCCGAGTCCTCGCCCAGGCTGGCGTAATCAGGTTCCTGGTCTGAAAATGACCTACGTTGCTCTGTCACGTTCTTTACGCTCGGACGTTTGCTTGTTAATGATTTCTCGTTCACTTTGGCTGCGAGTTCCAGGGAAAAGGTTGATTTCATCTGAACCTTTCCCGCCGCGGAATCATCTTTCCTAAACTTTATTTCCTTGCTGGATTTCATTATAGCTGAACTCTCGGTTGAATGTTCAAAACGCATGTCCGACAGGTAGCCGTTTCGAGAGCTCTGTTTGGTTTCCACCAATGAAGCCTTCAGATTAGGAGAGCTATTATCTAAGTAGAAATATTGTGCCTCGATCCTAGGACTTCGCAAAGGAAGAAGTTCAGAGTCTGAGTGCAAGCCCCAAGGCTGTTTTTGATGTTCAGACCGGACTCCAAGGACGTGGTAGTCGGCAGGTCTACCATGAGGCTTGTAGCGTTTCGACGCTGACTTAAGATGTCTGTTATTTTGACCGGAATTCGCCGAATCCCCCGAAGGACGTTCCGAGGCGGAGTGGGAGGACGAGGTCGGGGGTCGCGAAGAGGAGGGCGGCTGCCAGGAGCGAGGGACGGGCGGGGGCTTACGCCGGGGCAGTCCCAGGGGAGGGCGCGACCCACGGATGCCTCCAGAGGCTTTACGCATGCGTGAGATGTCTATCTGTGAAGAGAGGAATCCGATTAGGGTTATGACTTTCACGGGTATCATATTGCATATTACATTACATTTTAATTCTGGACCATCGGGAATCGCTTTACTCGCTTTTCTTTTTATCTGAATTTCGCAAGCAGAAAACCTTTTAAATGCAATAATACACTTCATCTTACGTCGAAATGTTTCATCACATCTGTGGGTATGTACGTTTGTGTTGCACTTACCCTACGCCTTGCTCTGTAGTAGCAAACAAAGGCGGTCGCCGCAGCCACGAGGGCGCTTACCAAGAAAATAGTAATGCCAAGCACGATGTGAGCTGAAAAAAAAAAACATGAATACTTTTCATGCGTTTGTTCTCAGTTTTCACAGCACTTATCATGCTTCTTAAATTGTTTCTTATATCTGGTTGGCAATGTACTATATGATTATTTTTATGAACAACACCATCATCATAAATGTTCATCATTATTACTCATTTCCTTTAGACTTTCGTATTAATCTATACAGTTGTAGTCACTGTATTGTAACTCCTGGTGCCACTGGGGATTCATCACTTAATCTA
>NC_051406.1:27650317-27650437 GCF_015228065.2 Penaeus monodon | reverse complement strand
TTTAACGAAATATAATTCTAGGGATATCGTAATATATTTGATTGAAATTTAAACTACCGCAAACTCGACAGAAATCCCTTGGCATCGAGCGCAGCCAGAAAGTGTGCCGCCAAGGAAACT
>NC_051406.1:27647862-27648607 GCF_015228065.2 Penaeus monodon | reverse complement strand
TTCAAAGCCAGCTGCCTACTTACTCGATGACATCGCTTCTAGTGGTTCGACGAAACTACTCACTCGGACTCTTATTTGCACTGATGATTAAATATACAACTTGGTAACCTGTGAGTAGATACACTCAAATAAGTTGCAGATAACAGATATATTACATCCTACCGTTTACATCTTATTCTTATTTACAAAAGTAATACTGACTGAGGTAAATGCAAGAAGGAAAAACATCAACATGACTTGGATTGAAAAAATAGGGATGGATACAGTCACAATATAAACAAAACATAATTTTGTAAGAACGTGTAGTCAACCCAAAGTGAACTTTCGCTAACCGAAAAAGGACGATACATGGACTCAGCAGTCCACCCTCCTTCCGCGAAGTATGTCGCGCACTGCTCCGAACATGCTCCTCCGGTGATCCCTGACTCGTTGCCTGTTATCACTTCAGAACGAAAAAAAGGAAACGCGTTTGTCAAACACATGTCTCTGCGACGACTTTCGTTCGAGCACGCAGACACTTCCATGTTCTGAGCTGCGTTTGGTATCATTAATGTCACGTTCAGTCAACCTTCATGTCTAAAGCCTTGATGTAATTTCTGAATGCGTGTTCCGTTTTGATGACTATATGACAACACATTTATAATATGTCATGATTAAGAATCACCTTTTCACCAGAGAAAGTGAGGCGAAAACATATATATACCAGAAACAATGATCAATGATCATGTAATTTAGATTACATTAA
>NC_051406.1:27647147-27647633 GCF_015228065.2 Penaeus monodon | reverse complement strand
GTTGCTGCCACATAATGCTGATGTTCTAGCTTGTCAATTGTTTTCACTCGAACCACATTCCTGTTTCTTTTCTCAGTACAGTCCCTCTAGCAGTTGTTATTTTCTTTGTATCGAGAACTTTTTGGATAGCGAGCAGCTCCAAGAGGACGGGGTTCGCGCAGCAATCCTCTCTTAGGTGGCTTTCTAGCTTTCCAAGCTGTTCACATTTCGCAAACAACTATAATAATTTGCAGCTTCTTCGTTCCAGCATTTCAGAATTTCCCTTGTCAAAGGAATATATGTATATTTATAATCTTTACATCAATCAGCATGTAACGTAATAGGTGAGACATTTTCTGTTACTTAGCAAAGGTTAAAATATCTGTTTTTCCATGCTAAACTTCTTCAGTCTCTGGAAGAAAAACACTTAATGTAGCTTCCTTCTTAATAGGTTGACTTTCTCTCCTGTTTCTCTCTTAACGATTCTATCCATGATTTATGCCGTGC
>NC_051406.1:27646631-27646851 GCF_015228065.2 Penaeus monodon | reverse complement strand
TCAGTCTATTTGTCATTACTGATGTGTGATTATCTTCATATGTCTATGACTCTCTCAGACAAGCAGATTTTGTCTAAGATACGGCCGAAGTTTTTAGGGGAAGTGTCCCACGCACGCAAGGACTGTCATTAAAACTATTATGCAATGTTACACAAGTTTGATGATAATTCTGCATCGGATATCATATAAAAATTTTGAAGACCCTTTTGATTGATCGAAA
>NC_051406.1:27641244-27641408 GCF_015228065.2 Penaeus monodon | reverse complement strand
TTGAGTAACGATATATTGTTATTATCATAAATATGACTGCCCAAGTGTTTGTCCTTTATTCTGATTAGTCGATTCTATATATACTATTTTTTAGGTGGCATCAATGAATCGACTAATTAGAATAAAGGACATATACTGGGGTTTTAGTATTAAAAAAAAAAAAA
>NC_051406.1:27640802-27640881 GCF_015228065.2 Penaeus monodon | reverse complement strand
CGATGAGACATCTATGTGTTCACTATAGCCCTAATAACGTTCTAAAATTATTATAATTTATTTTCTGTTTACTGAATAA
>NC_051406.1:27633330-27633423 GCF_015228065.2 Penaeus monodon | reverse complement strand
AATTAAAATCTTTCAGATTCAGAGGCCTGCGTCAGTCCTGATTAAAATGGAAACTTATATACCTTGATAACCTGATCCGCGAAAAGAGACTCA
>NC_051406.1:27632864-27632949 GCF_015228065.2 Penaeus monodon | reverse complement strand
ACCCTACCCATGAAGGGTATGTTGCGTTAATAGACGACGACAAACAGGCAGAGAAACTCTTCTCTCATGACATCATGAATAAACT
>NC_051406.1:27631694-27632002 GCF_015228065.2 Penaeus monodon | reverse complement strand
TGGTCCACCCTCCCCCTCCTCCAACAGCAAAAAAACAATCTGAAACAGCTTCCCATGTCCAAGCTCTGGACACGCAGATTGAACAAATCTCCCCATTCACTCCCACAAACCCTGCTACCCCTGCCCCTGACAACTCCGTCAGATCCAAGCAACAGCAAACTACCCCTCAGGGGCCATCATCTCCCAGAAGGTATGCTCTACCACCACCATTGAAAGATCTCCCAAAAAAGACCCCCCAGCAGAACTGGCAACCCCTATTTGCCAGAAACCCTGATAAATATGAGTACTCTAGCCGACACGAAATTGGC
>NC_051406.1:27625543-27625999 GCF_015228065.2 Penaeus monodon | reverse complement strand
GGGGAAGAGCGAAGCTGGATCTGTCAGTGTTGGAGAAGAGCGAGGCATTGATCTCTCAGCGTTGAAGAAGCGCGAGGCTAGGTCTGTCAGTGTTGGAGAAGAGCGAGGCTTTGATCTCTCAGCGTTGAAGAAGCGCGAGGCTAGGTCTGTCAGTGTTGGAGAAGAGCGAGGCTTTGATCTCTCAGTGTTGGAGAAGAGCGAGGCTGTATCTGCCCGGCCACCTCCTCAGGGTTCTCATACAGGTGCTCAGGGCTGGACGACGGGGCGCGGGCCAAAGAGAGGGCGGCGTGGGCGTGAGGCTGCCTCGGGCCCGCTGCAAAGGGGGCAGGCAGAGGCTCCAGGTAGGATGGGACTGGCTTCTGGCGTCTCGTTGCTTCCCGCCTGAGGTTTTGGATGCGCTGGGGGGGGGGGGACGAGATTTAAAAAAAACGTTGAAGAATCTATCTCTTCATATGC
>NC_051406.1:27623930-27624632 GCF_015228065.2 Penaeus monodon | reverse complement strand
AAATCCTTGCCTTGTTCTCTCGACTGGACGCATGATAGAGAATGAGAAGGACGACGATGACTGCCATCGTGAAGACCAAAGTGCCTGTGAGAGTCCAAGTTATGACATCTGAAAATGTTGACGCATATTAAAGCAAAGACACACATACACCAACATGCGTAAATACACACATGCATGTATAGAGACATATGGTCAGTTATTTACATGCGCCTCTTGAACTCTGTGACCAACGGAAGGCGTGTGAATGAATGCCGTAAGGCCACTAATGCCGTAAACTTCAGTTGTTTTCCTTCTCTGATGAAGAAATACTGAGTGGATGTACGATGTCTCGGCCCGTAGTTGGAACTCGAACCCGACCGTCGTTCATTTGTGGAAAAGCAACTTCAAAAAAGTGCATAATACACCAAATCCTGAACAGATAGATAGTGTTTATATTTCATATGTCATCATTAACATTTTTTTTTTTTTTTATACAAAAATCACGAATGTCTAGCCCATTGCCACAGAAAGTTCCACTAATATCGAGAGGTTTGCCATGACTTTGGACACCAACTACGCTATAATGTTAGGATGAAACCACATGCATACGTCTTTGAATGGGCCCAATAGTAATGGATGGATAAAAAGCACATGCAATTCGCTATGTATTTCTTGGTGTTCACCCACCTTGTTTCTGGCACTGATCTTCCTCTTCGGTCTCAT
>NC_051406.1:27623508-27623834 GCF_015228065.2 Penaeus monodon | reverse complement strand
TGGCGTAAACTATATATGTATAGCAATCTACAAAGTCGTTGTGTATATATCTTTAACTGTTCACCCACCTCGCTTTTGGCACTGATCTTCCTTTTCTTGGATGCTCGCATCAGGATGTCCCACGTCCTCAGGCTCATCAGCGCCACGTCGAAGCACAAGATGCTGCACCACCACGAACCTGTCTCCTTCCCGGCCTAGAATCCCCAAGCTCGTGGGCGTCGCCTTCAGGTTGTTCGAAACCAACAGCTTTCCCTCGTTCTCCACCTGTGTCATTTGAAGGGAGGTGCTCAGCCTAATGTGCTAGCATGTTACGTAGATAGATAGAA
>NC_051406.1:27622187-27623430 GCF_015228065.2 Penaeus monodon | reverse complement strand
ACATGTTCCTGTCTTCAGCATTTTGTTTTGTAGGTAAAGTTCAAACACCTTGTGAGTTCCGTGCTCGGTATCATACAACATATAGGTCATGGAATATACCGTCATAAGGTAGATTACGCGACTGTTTGGAAATGTAGTTTTACCCATTGGCAAACCAGTATAAGGCTCGATCTTCCATAGCATGCTTAAGATAAGTAATAATCACCTTCAACGTGTTATCAGGGAGAACACTGATGGAAAGGCTGTATGCCGAGCCTTCCAAGGGTGCGGATCCTGTCACCAGCTTTTGGTTACGGAGTCCTAAAGAGAAGCTCGTGTCGCAGATGTTGAAGGTAGGACCGTAGGGCAGCACGGAGAAGAGCGTCAGGGCCTCTCTTATTCCCTCGCTTCCTTCGTAGAGAGGAATGTCGACCTTCTTGCCCTTGACCACCCACGTGGGCGTTTGGGGCGAGCACTGGCGAGTGAGGTGCTTGCCTATGATGGAGACATCCTGTGGATGGCATGAAAGGGGAATGTCGAATGGCGCCCACGAGTGGTTCTGCCTGTCCTTGAGGGTTAATTTGTCCTTCAAGGAGAGGGTGAACCTTTCCCAGCCCGTGATACCATGCGCGAGAGGAGTGCTAGCAACCTCTGTTGTTTGATTTCCCATCTGCTTCTTGGTCCAAGTTATGTTGTCTGAACTGATGTGGATGAGATCACTTCTCTTGTGGCACTGCACCAGCACCTTCAGTTCTATCTGACTGCGAGGGAAGACGGCCAAGAAGTCCAAAGAGTCAAACAAGAATTTGTTTTCCTCTATGCGTTCTCGTACTCTGCATCCTGCAAAGTACAAAACGCGTTCACAAGACTACACTATACTCACAGATCTTACGAGCAGGGCAGCATACTTGACAGGAGGACAGTCACCTTCTTGAATCTCGAAGGACGAGGCGACGCACAGAGCAAGGAAGCCTATCGCCATGGCAGGACCTACAAAGAGTCCCATCCTGGATTCAGAAACTAGATGATCCTTGAAAGTAAAGTAACCTTCACAGATTCTGAGGAAGTTAGCAAGTGTCATCTCAAGGAACGGATCCCGAGACTCAGTGGGTTGTCCCTACTACAGCAGCCAATAGGAACACATTTCTCACTGATATCCCTCTCGATCTCGTAACATTCTCTCCAGTCAGATTCGGTTTTCTTTAGCGCCTCTGTGTCTGACGTAAAACAGATACCATGTCGTTGTCAGATACTGTTGTCTCCC
>NC_051406.1:27622078-27622157 GCF_015228065.2 Penaeus monodon | reverse complement strand
AAAAGGGAACTGGCGCCTAATTCGTGCTTATACTTCGTGTCTTTTAGGCTATTTGCAAAAAATTATTAATTACTAATTA
>NC_051406.1:27619514-27620692 GCF_015228065.2 Penaeus monodon | reverse complement strand
GGAAGCAACGCCCGACACGATTAGCAAGGAGAACAGATATTTAGAAAGATATTAAAATGACGGACTTCCATTGGCTGAGTGTAGTCATCTGAGCGAAGACGATCCGCCACTCTGAGAGAACCTGTCCAAGGTCATCCTTTTGTTCAGTTGCGACAGCGTCGCGCTGAGACAGAAGTCTTCCTGCTGCCTCTAATCCGGAATGAGGCGCTTCCTTGGTTTTACCAAACGCCTCCTTGCTCTGTGCGTCGCCTCGTCCTTCGAGATTCAAGAAGGTGACTGTCCTCCTGTCAAGTATGCTGCCCTGCTCGTAAGATCTGTGAGTATAGTGTAGTCTTGTGAACGCGTTTTGTACTTTGCAGGATGCAGAGTACGAGAACGCATAGAGGAAAACAAATTCTTGTTTGACTCTTTGGACTTCTTGGCCGTCTTCCCTCGCAGTCAGATAGAACTGAAGGTGCTGGTGCAGTGCCACAAGAGAAGTGATCTCATCCACATCAGTTCAGACAACATAACTTGGACCAAGAAGCAGATGGGAAATCAAACAACAGAGGTTGCTAGCACTCCTCTCGCGCATGGTATCACGGGCTGGGAAAGGTTCACCCTCTCCTTGAAGGACAAATTAACCCTCAAGGACAGGCAGAACCACTCGTGGGCGCCATTCGACATTCCCCTTTCATGCCATCCACAGGATGTCTCCATCATAGGCAAGCACCTCACTCGCCAGTGCTCGCCCCAAACGCCCACGTGGGTGGTCAAGGGCAAGAAGGTCGACATTCCTCTCTACGAAGGAAGCGAGGGAATAAGAGAGGCCCTGACGCTCTTCTCCGTGCTGCCCTACGGTCCTACCTTCAACATCTGCGACACGAGCTTCTCTTTAGGACTCCGTAACCAAAAGCTGGTGACAGGATCCGCACCCTTGGAAGGCTCGGCATACAGCCTTTCCATCAGTGTTCTCCCTGATAACACGTTGAAGGTGATTATTACTTATCTTAAGCATGCTATGGAAGATCGAGCCTTATACTGGTTTGCCAATGGGTAAAACTACATTTCCAAACAGTCGCGTAATCTACCTTATGACGGTATATTCCATGACCTATATGTTGTATGATACCGAGCACGGAACTCACAAGGTGTTTGAACTTTACCTACAAAACAAAATGCTGAAGACAGGAACATGT
>NC_051406.1:27618016-27619431 GCF_015228065.2 Penaeus monodon | reverse complement strand
ATCATCACGTAACATGTAGAACATTAGGCTAGCACCCCCTTCAAATGAAACCAGGGGGAGAAGGGGGAAAGCTTTTTGGGTTTTTCGAACAACCTAAAGGGGCCGCCCACGAGTTTGGGGGATTCTGGGCCCGGGAAGGGACGGTTGTGGTGGCAGCATTTGTGCTCGACGTGGCGCTGAGACCCGAGGACGGGGGAATCCTGATGGAGACCCCAAGAAAAGGAAAGACAGGCAAAAGGGGAGGTGGGTGAACATTAAAGAACAACACAAAGTTTTTGTAGATTCTTTATACAATAATATTTTACCCCAATCCAGCAAAGAAACAAACTTCGCAAAAACACGGAAAACAACGGAAACATGTGAGTATGCTTTTGGTCCATTCATGTGTGTTTATTTAGTTTGTTTTTTGAGCTACAGTCTTTTTTTAGAGTTTTAAATTTTGGGCCCTTCGGGGGCATTTTGGGCCACATGAGGTCGCCTTTTTGTCCTTCCATTTTTAAATTTTTTACCCAAACGAAAAACAAGGTAATTTTCTTTTTTAGTTTTTCGTCTTTTCCCATTCAACTCTTGTATTTCTTAGTTTACACTGCTGATATCCACAGCTTGGGAATTCGACGTCCATCCAACCAGCATGCAACACTGCACAGCCCGAAGCAACACCACGTCTAGTACCCGCCCCGGCGCATGAGCTACCGCCCGCCCCTGGCCCTCCGCCTGCCCCCGGCCCGCCTGTCCCCTCGACGCCACCAAACCTGTGCCATCTTGGCTATCGGGCGCCATCTAATAATCTCTCCCGAAAATCACCAGCTGCTGCCACTCATCTGACCTCACAAAGCCCTCTGAGATCTGCTTCCCAGGACCTTCTTGGCTTCCCCCGCCATTCCCCGCTGACCTTGGAGCGCGTGACCACGAGGACGATGAACAGGCCGGTGTACTTCGAGAGGATTCAGTGCCGGCACTCTCCCGCCGTCGAAATAAATATGGTAGAGCTGCTGAAAAATATGTCCTTGTATATCTTCATGTTTTTTAAATGTGGTGTGTTCTTTTGTATGTAGGACTCAACATCAGCCATAATTTATTGTCCATTAAACAGCTCTTCCTTTACAGCTCTTTAAACACCAACTCTATATCGCCTTTTTCGGTCTCACTACCAAATTTTAAACATAGGGCAGTATAACAAACCTTGTACGGATAACTTTGACGGAAGGCAGCGTAACAATACTTCTCTCTCTCTCAGCGCCCCCTAAATTCCATTGCGAGTGTGAAAAAACCATCAACGACATGTACCAAAGTGCTGGTTAGCCCGTGGAGCTTCGTCAGTGACAGCAGTGGCCATGCACTTGCCTGGTTTTTCCTGCCCCCCTAAGATATTTTTCATTGACTCCATACACATATAAAATACATCTTAAATCTAT
>NC_051406.1:27615544-27615846 GCF_015228065.2 Penaeus monodon | reverse complement strand
GCTTGAAAATAAATAACAAAAATATGTTTACGTCATTTATTCCTTCACAATTTAGCTTTTTGGAGAAATCAGTAAAAAATTAGATGCACAATTTTTTCTTAAGCATTCAGCCATAGGTTTGTATAAAACGCTTTCACTTCAAAATAAAGCATCAATTTTCAAGAGCAATAACATTAGAAATGAATAACATAATAGAAAAATATGCACAATTATCTCTACCTACAAATTTTACAAACACAACAATTCCCAATGCATAATCATAAAAATGAAAAAAATATAAGTGGATTTAAGGGCTCTATATA
>NC_051406.1:27615380-27615521 GCF_015228065.2 Penaeus monodon | reverse complement strand
ACAATTCTAATCAAAAATTTGTGTTTACAAAGGCAGCTTTATATACTTGCTAGAGTTTGTATGCAAAGTGCTGATAAAATCAGTAAACAACAATAAAAGGGCAGATGGCGTAAAGCACTATGTTAGGGTCAGAAATATAAT
>NC_051406.1:27614437-27615280 GCF_015228065.2 Penaeus monodon | reverse complement strand
TCCCCTGCCTTCATTTTCTTATTCCCGATTCACTGTATTCTTAGTTTACACTGCTGATATCCACAGCTTGGGAATTCGACGTCCATCCAACCAGCATGCAACACTGCACAGCCCGAAGCAACACCACGTCTAGTACCCGCCCCGGCGCATGAGCTACCGCCCGCCCCTGGCCCTCCGCCTGCCCCCGGCCCGCCTGTCCCCTCGACGCCACCAAACCTGTGCCATCTTGGCTATCGGGCGCCATCTAATAATCTCTCCCGAAAATCACCAGCTGCTGCCACTCATCTGACCTCACAAACGCCCTCTGAGATCTGCTTACCAGGACCTTCTTGGCTTCCCCCGCCATTCCCCGCTGACCTTGGAGCGCGTGACCACGAGGACGATGAACAGGCCGTGTACTTCGAGATGGATCTCAGTGCCGGCACTCTCCCGCCGTCGAAATCATATGGTAGAGCTGCTGAAAAATATGTCCTTGTATATCTTCATGTCTTTTAATGTGTGTGTTCTTTTGGTATGTAGGACTCAACATCAGCCATAATTTATTGTCCATTAAACAGCTCTTCCTTTACAGCTCTTTGAACACCAACTGCTATATCGCCTTTTTCGGTCTCACTACCTATTTTACATAGGGCAGTATAACAAACCTTGTACGGATAACATTGACGGAAGGCAGCGTAACAATACTTCTCTCTCTCTCAGCGCTCCCTGAATTCCATTGCGAGTGTGAAGAAACCATCAACGACATGTACCAAAGTGCTGGTTAGCCCGTGGAGCTTCGTCAGTGACAGCAGTGGGCCATGCACTTGCTCTGGTATTTCCTGCCTCCCTAAGATATTTTCATTG
>NC_051406.1:27612195-27612358 GCF_015228065.2 Penaeus monodon | reverse complement strand
GCTTGAAAATAAATAACAAAAATATGTTTACGTCATTTATTCCTTCACAATTTAGCTTTTTGGAGAAATCAGTAAAAAATTAGATGCACAATTTTTTCTTAAGCATTCAGCTTAGGTTTGTATAAAACGCTTGTATAAAACGCTTGTATAAAACGCTTTCACT
>NC_051406.1:27612035-27612145 GCF_015228065.2 Penaeus monodon | reverse complement strand
TAATAGCAAATATGCACAACTTATCTCTACCTACTAATTACAAACACAACAATTGCAATGCATAATCATGAAAATGAAAAAAAATATAAGTGGATTTTAAGGGCTCTATA
>NC_051406.1:27610270-27612012 GCF_015228065.2 Penaeus monodon | reverse complement strand
ACAATTCTAATCAAGAATGTGTTTACAAAGGCAGCTTTATATACTTGCTAGAGTTTGTATGCAAAGTGCTGATAAAATCAGTAACTGACAATACAAAGGCAGATGGCGTAAATGCACTATGTTTAGGGTCATGAAATATAATATTTAGCCCGAACCTTATCCCTCCGCGTAGCTCTTTGGTAAACAGACAGAACTCTCTTGAGTAACATGGATGGTTCCTACTGTTCATGGTAACATACACTGAAGCTCCTTGGTGCAGACATTCACTTGCTAAAGGAGGAGGAGAAGCATCGTCTGGGTATTCTGTTTTCAGCACAGGCACAGTGAGTATTCTCATAAGTCGGGTTCTCCCTTTATTATCCTGCCATAGTAAGTAAATTGTAACACCAATGAACATCGTGTAAATGCGAGGGTAGGTCAGCCAAACACTGGGTGCCTTGAATTTGTGGGTCTATAGTGTTTCTCTGATTTCTGCATAGAAATCTTCTTTAAAGCGATTTAGACAAAGAGACTTTGTTCCACCATTCAGAGAAATGTCAGTGGAACTTGCCGATGAATCATTATTACTGTGTCTTATCTGATTTTTTTATACAACTCTGAGTTACTTTCAGGAATTATTTCTGAGTGTCTTTGAATTGTTTTTCCATTGAATTTTGAGTTTAGTTTCTTTGCAACATCTCTAAGGATGTTTTTTACATCTTCAATTACATTTTCAGATTGTGGTTCTATCATCCACATTTAATGAATTTTTTGAAAATATCATTGCCTGAAATACCCAGTTCTTGCTTCCTTTTTCTGAAGAAGCATTTTTTTAATGGTGCATTCCTGTGACTCACTTAGAATTACCATTCCAAATTCTTCAGGGAGAAGCAGGGTCGAAGTCTTTTACTTGAACTTTGCATCTACCAGCCAGTCTATTTGCAATGTCATTGTCCGAGGTTTTATTTGCACTATTCGATTCATGCAATCTGTAAAATTCGAGGTACTCCATGCATTCCCTCTTCCCTTTCATTGCTGTCATAAACCCGTAAAGCCGTAAGCCCGTCCTTTGATTAGCATGCAATATCTGCTCCACTGAAGAAGAGATACTCTACCATGGCCATTGTTCCGTATAATGCTGATATATGTAGCATTGTGAATCAAGCTAAGTCATCAATCACTCTGCTAAAAGAAACGTGTCCTCTAAGTTTCTGTAAAAGAAAGACAAAGCCATATCTGGAGATAATCAGCATCATATGTTTTCGAAATATTTTCTTTTAAAGAACCTTTTAACGCCCTGTCTAATTCTTCTGTTAGAGAGTATGCACTCTTTCCAGCAAATTCTTTCATTTTCTTGCATTTTTTCTTGAAATTCTCAATCTCACGCAAAACTTCGGCAAGAAATCCCCCCGGAAGCTTAGTATCACTCCCAACAGAAAGAGACACGTGCACATCCTGAACAAAATGCACAGCGTCTCTTGCTTGTTGCCGTTCAGTGCGCTGTGCACGGGGTTCGCTTCTCGTGGGAGAGGGTGAAGGTGCACGTCCTCCAGCCTGAACATCTGGCACGTGAGAGGAATCCCAAGCCCGGCACTGCGCACAGTAACTCTCTTTTGTTTCCATAAAACTCTCGTGAACTCCTACGTGGCTTTGGCTCCAACATCTTCTAATTCTGCTGCAAGTTTTTTTTATACATTTTCTTGGAGAGTTTCACTTTCGCCTCCTTTGACAGTACTGGCTTCAGTTTATTCACATATTCTTGT
>NC_051406.1:27610069-27610253 GCF_015228065.2 Penaeus monodon | reverse complement strand
TACTACCTGACATTCACAAGGCAACTTCATGATTGTAAATAATCATCCACGATGATTTACTAGTTGGTATTCATCCTTTATGTTTTTAATGAAAAACTATTTTACTTACTTGTTATTTATATTTGTTAGCAATGAATATTCAAGCATTTATCTATTAATATATTAATATATGTATATGTATATG
>NC_051406.1:27609707-27609978 GCF_015228065.2 Penaeus monodon | reverse complement strand
TATTTCGAGAATTGGTGACTGCCGTTCAAGAGAATAGTGTGAAGGAAATAAGGAACCTGTTGTTGCGCAGGGCTCATCTCCTTCCGCTGGGCGCCAGGCACGATCCCTTGACTGAGGCCACTTGGGAGCCGCTATGATGCTGTTGAGCGCTGGAGTCCCGCTCTGGGGCGGGCCTTTGTGTCCATCACGGCCCTGGAGGCTGCTCATGGCAAGGCTAACCTCCGGGGTCTGCTGCCTGCCATCCTGAGAAAAGTATTATCGTTAAGAAAAG
>NC_051406.1:27609329-27609409 GCF_015228065.2 Penaeus monodon | reverse complement strand
CATGGAACAGAAAGAATTCTTTTCAATCTTCCTGTAGAGGTCCAGGGTATTCTTGCCGTATTTCTTTAGTATGTAACGGA
>NC_051406.1:27608426-27608508 GCF_015228065.2 Penaeus monodon | reverse complement strand
CCAATTAATGTGTGAGAGCAACACATTTAGGAGGCATATGAACAGAACATAACAACATGGCTAATGTAAATAAGGATAGCCT
>NC_051406.1:27605221-27605434 GCF_015228065.2 Penaeus monodon | reverse complement strand
CAACAAATTATAATAAATATCCAATAACAGAGGGTATCAATATATAAGCACACCTCTTAATACCCTAATATAATATAATTATGAAAGCAAGGTATCAGCTTAGTAATGAATAATGAGAAAAATAATTTTAACAAATGTTGTAGTGTATCATAATTTTATGAACTTATGATAAAATGTATTTGAGTGATGTTTTTGTATAAAAAGGTACTGAGT
>NC_051406.1:27604477-27604564 GCF_015228065.2 Penaeus monodon | reverse complement strand
TACGAGAGTCACTAAACCCGGCCCCTGATCTAGAGTTCTAGGGCTCGAGTTATTAGGGCCCCAACTATACCTGGCACAAAAGGGAAA
>NC_051406.1:27600121-27600468 GCF_015228065.2 Penaeus monodon | reverse complement strand
TTTATATCTGCCTTTCTGGATTTCTTGGCCCAATTTCTTGTCGGCTAGAGAGTTACTCATATTTATCAGGGTTCTGGCAAATTAGGGTTGCCAGTTCTGCTGGGGGGTCTTTTTTGGGAGATCTTTCAATGTTAGTGGTGGTAGAGCATTACCTTCTGGAGATGATGGCCCCTGAGGGGTAGTTTGCTGTTTTGCTTGGATCTGACGGAGTTGTTAGTTGGCAGGGGTAGCAGGTTTTGTGGGAGTGACCATGGGGAGATTTGTTCAATCTGCGTGTCCAGAGCTTGGAATAGCGGAAGCTGTTTCAGATTGGTTTTTTTGCTGTTGGAGGAGGGGAGGGTGGACCA
>NC_051406.1:27599174-27599257 GCF_015228065.2 Penaeus monodon | reverse complement strand
AGTTTATTCATGATGTCATGAGAGAAGAGTTTCTCTGCCTGTTGTCGTCGTCTATTACGCAACATACCCGTCATGGGTAGGGT
>NC_051406.1:27598692-27598789 GCF_015228065.2 Penaeus monodon | reverse complement strand
ATATGAGTCTCTTTTTCGCGGATCAGGTTATCAAGGTATATAAGTTTCCATTTTAATCAGGACTGACGCAGGCCTCTGAATCTGAAAGATTTTAATT
>NC_051406.1:27594976-27595066 GCF_015228065.2 Penaeus monodon | reverse complement strand
TATTTTTGTGTATATTTATTATACATTATTGTATAATTGTTTTGTAATATATTGTGTGTGATATTACATAAAATGTATTATTATATTGTT
>NC_051406.1:27594626-27594692 GCF_015228065.2 Penaeus monodon | reverse complement strand
TTTTTTTTTTTTAACCTTTATTTTCCTATTTTCTTGAAAAATTTTATTTTTATACCTTAAAAACCC
>NC_051406.1:27590962-27592279 GCF_015228065.2 Penaeus monodon | reverse complement strand
ACAAACATCATACACAATAATCCATAACATACGTGTATTGTATCGGTAATTGCGCCGGGTTTTGTGTCTAGCATAATAGTAATTATAATTAAAATTTTTTGAAAATAGCCAAAAAAGAACAATAAAAGCAAATTGGCCCCATTTCCCTTTTTTTAAAAATCAAAAATAAAGTAAAATAAAGTAAAGGGAGACAACAGTATCTGAAAACACATGGTATCTGTTTTAGTCAGAACAGAGGCGCTAAAGAAAACCGAATTGACTGAGAGAATTTTACGGATCGAGAGGGATATCAGTGAAAAAGGGTTTTCCCTTTTGTCTGTGAGGGACCCCCACTGAGTTCGGGATCCTTTCCTTGAGATGACACTTCAAACTTCCTCGAATCTGTAAAGGGTTTACTTTACTTTCAAGGTTCTATTTTTCTGAATCCAGGAGGGGCCCTTTTTGTAGGTTGCCTGGCGATAGGCTTCCTTGCTCTGTGCGTCGCCTCGCCCTTCGGATTCAAAAGGTGACTGCCCTCCTGTCAAGTATGCTGCCCTGCTCGAAAGATCGGGTATAGTGTATCTTGTGAACGCTTTTTGTACTTTCAGGATGCAGAGTACAAACGCAAAAGGGGAAAAAAACAAATTCTTTTTTGACTCTTTGGACTTTTTGGCCGTTTTCCCCTCCAGTAGATAGAATGAAGGTGTGTGCATCCCAAAAGAGAAGTGATTCACCCACATAGTTCAGAAACATAACTTGGCCAAGGGAGGGGGAAATCAAACAACAGAGGTTGCTGCACTCCTCTCGCGCATGGAAAATCACGGGCGGGGAAAGGTTCCCCTCTCCTTGAAGGAAAAATTTAAAAACCCTCAAGGACAGGCAGAACCACTCCCCCCACGACAATGAAAAAACAGAAAAAAAAACTAAACCCCCCCTTTTCAGGGCAAGAAGTGCTTCCTCTCTACAAGGGAAAGGGGGGAAAAAGAAGGCCGACGTTTCCCCGTTGCCCTACGGTCCCCCTTTAAAAATCGCGACACGACTTCTCTTTGGGACCGAAACCCAAAAAGCGGTGACAGGTCCCCACCCTTTGGGAAAGGTCGGATACCGCCTTTCCATCAGGGGTTTTCCCTGATAACCTTTGAAGGGATTATTACTTATCTTAAGCATGCTAGGAAGATCGAGCCTTATATGGTTTGCCAAGGGGGAAAAACTACATTTCCAAAAAGCCGTAATTACCTTTTTGACGGAATTCCATGACCTATATGTTTTATGATCCGAAGGAACTCACAAGGGTTTGAACTTTACCCACAAAACAAAAAGCTGAAGACAGGAACATGT
>NC_051406.1:27589857-27590898 GCF_015228065.2 Penaeus monodon | reverse complement strand
TCCTTTTACTATCTACGTAACATCTAGCCCTTTGGCGAGCACCCCCTTCAAAAGAAAAGGGGGAGAACGAGGGGAAAACTGTTGGTTGAAAACTGAAGGCGACGCCACGAGCTTGGGATTTTAGGCGGGGAAGGGGGCGGGTTTGGGTGGGCAGCATCGGCTTTGACTGGGGCTGTGAGCCTGAGGAGGGGGACTCCGATGCGGCATCCAAAAAAGGAAGATCAGTGCCAAAAACGAGGTGGGTGAACAGTTAAAGATATATAACAGACTTGAGATTGCATACATAATAATTTACCAATACAAGCAAAGAAAAACAACATTTAAAAACCACGGGCACAAAACAAGGCTAAAAATGTAGTATGCGTGTGTGTACATTCTGTGTATTTATGATAGACCCAAGAGGAAGATCAGTTGAAAACAAGGTGGGTGAACACCGAAATACATAGCGAATTTCATGTGCTTTTTATCCCCCCCATTTTTGGGCCCCTTCAAAGACGTAGAGTGGTTTTCAACATTATGCGTGTTTGGGGTCCAAAATCATGGGGAAAAATCCGAATTAGTGGAACTTTCGTGGCAATGGGGTAGACATACGTGATTTTTGTATAAAAAAAAAAAAAATGTTAAGATGACATATAAATATAAACACTATCTATCTGTTTGGATTTGGGTATTTTGCACTTTTTTTAAGTTGCTTTTTCCCCAAAAAGAAAAGACGTCGGGTTTTGAGTTCCAACTACGGGGCCAGACATCGTACATCCCCTCAGTATTTTTCACAAGAAGGGAAAAAAAATGAAGTTTTACGGGATTGTGGCCTTTTGGGATTCATTCAACGCCTTTCCCTTGTCCAGAGTTCAAAAAGGGGCAGAAATAACTGACCATAGTCTCTATAATGCATGTGTGTATTTACGCATGTTTTGGTTATTGGTTTGTTTAATTTCGTCAAAATTTTTAGATGTCATAACTTGGGTCCACGGCACTTTTTTCTTCACGAGGCAGTCATCGTCGTCCCTTCTCATTCCTATCATGCTCCAGTCGAGAGAA
>NC_051406.1:27588367-27588856 GCF_015228065.2 Penaeus monodon | reverse complement strand
TTCTTCTCGTGAAGCTATAATATAGAGACGATGGTGATTATTCAATAGGAGCGATAGATTCTTCAATCGCTTTTTTTTTTTAAAATCCCTCGTTCCCCCCCCCCCGCGCATCCAAACCTCAGGCGGGAAGCAACTAGACGCCAGAACCAGTCCCCCATCCTACCTGGAGCCTCTTGCTGCCCCCTTTTGCAGCGGGCCCAGCAGCCCTCACTGCCCACGCCGCACGCCGCCCTCCTCTTTGGCCCCGCCCCCGTCGTCCAGCCCTGAGCACCTTATGAGCACCCTAGGAGGTGGCCGGGCAGAACAGCCTTCGCTCTTCTCCAACACAGGTGAGAGATCAAAGCCTCGCTCTTCTCCAACACTGCAGAACCTAGCCTCGCGCTTCTTCAACGCTGAGAGATCAATGCCTCGCTCTTCTCCAACCTGACAGACCTACCTCGCTCCTTCTTCCAACACTGAGAGATCAAAAAGCCTCGCTCTTCGCCAACA
>NC_051406.1:27574899-27575051 GCF_015228065.2 Penaeus monodon | reverse complement strand
CTTATCATTCAGAAGCAAGGTGCAGTTGGAAAGGTTTCACCCAAATCTCAAGAATATGATCAGAACTTACTGTCAGACACAAAAAAGAAGTGGGATGAAGGTATACCTGTGTAAGAGTTAGAGGAGAGCGTTCAGGAGTCTTTAGGATTAGC
>NC_051406.1:27573610-27574818 GCF_015228065.2 Penaeus monodon | reverse complement strand
AAACAGTTTTTGAAGTATGTGATGGATTTCGATCAGCCTAACAAAAGCTTGTGAACTGGCAAGAGCAAATTTAAGTGCGCCCAGGACACGATGAAGTCGTGGTACGATAAGAATACTAGGACCTCGATCTTTATCTCTAGGGATAAAGTGCTGGTCGCTCTTTACCAATCCTGGGGCGTCACTAAAAGACGGTACTACGTCTCCTCATGTCGTAGAGAAAAGATAAATAACCTAAATTATGTTATACAAACCCCAGGGAGACGTAAAAAGACGCGACTGTGTCATATTAATCAGATGAAGCCTTATTTCGAACGTAAGGATTTTCCTATGAGTGACAATAAGGGTGAAAGCTCCGAAATCATGGTGACTGAAATTATAAACACTGTGGAAGTATGTAATGGGAGGGATGCTGATTTTCTAGATAGTGTACCTCACTCTAAATTCCGTAACTCTGAAATTTTGAAAGATTTAACATGTAAGATTGAACACTTATCAGAGCCTCTACAAGATGAGTTGGGCAGTCTTCTGCATGAATACTCCCATTTGTACTCTGATGTCCCAAGCAAAACACATCTTCTTTATCATGATATTGATGTTGGTAGTCATTCACCTATTAAGCAACATCCTTATAGGATCAACCCTTTAAAACATAATCAGTTAAGGGAAGAAATAAGTTATATGTTAGAAAACGGCATTATCGAGCCTAGCATGAGTGAGTGGAGTTCTCCCTGCATATTAGTTCCGAAAGCAGATGGATCTATGCGTTTCTGTACTGATTTCAGGCGTGTGAATGCATTAACTAGAGATGATAGTTATCCTATTCCCAGGATAGACGATTACATTGATCTGGTAGGCAATGCAAAATTTGTAACCAAAATTGATCTGTTAAAGGGTTATTGGCAGATTCGTCTCACAGAACGTGCGAAACGCATCTCTGCTTTTGTAACGGCCGATGGGCTTTATCAGTATCGAACAGCCCCTGCAACTTTCCAGAGGCTAATTAACAATATAATTGCTGGCATTAATGGATGTAAAGCCTACCTTGATGACGTCATTATATATACAAATAGTTGGAAAGATCATGAAGCCAGGCTGCGGGAGCTGTTTGATAGGCTAACTACGGCAAACTTGGCGGTAAACCTCGTCAAAAGTGATTTTGCTCAAGCCAAGGTTACTTACTTAGGCTATACTGAAGGTCACGCCCTTTG
>NC_051406.1:27573183-27573366 GCF_015228065.2 Penaeus monodon | reverse complement strand
GGTTTCACGTAAACTTTGGTATTGTAATTTTATTATATGGCAGTGATAATATTCAGTTAATAAATGTGTTGATTTTTTACAAAGATTTAACTCAACCCTTGAATTGCACTAATTAATAGTATTACTATTGGCACTTTGGATCATTGATTAATTATTTAATGTTACACTATAATTACTTATGTG
>NC_051406.1:27570048-27570515 GCF_015228065.2 Penaeus monodon | reverse complement strand
AGATTGCAAAAAAACATGTCTCTTTACATAATGGTATACGATAATCTTTTACCTGATGTTTTATGAAAATGTAACGCTCTTCTGAAAGTCAGTAACTTCATATTTCAGATACATAGTTTATATCTTGGTTACTAAAACTTACCTTAGTCATGAGTCTGTGACACAAAATAAATTAACTAGCTGTAAGGTAACGGAGATCTATAAGATCAAGCTAACTGTGTCCACTCGCTGGAAGGAAAACTCATACCATGAGATGGAAACAAGCGTAAATCAAAATCATTTTTAACAATGCGGAGTACACTTGCCGCTTGTATTACCAAACTTTACAGATTTATCCCATCTGGGAATATTTACTCCTGACTAAATATTTGAGTCTACTCTATAGGAATTTTGCAAAATTAAATACTCTATGTTTTGCAACGCAACAAAGATGTTTGGGGCCCCTTATTTTCTATCCTCGATACGAT
>NC_051406.1:27568623-27569191 GCF_015228065.2 Penaeus monodon | reverse complement strand
TTTAGAAGAGAAAGGGATATATTAGAGATAAGATTGTCTGATAAAAACGTCTATCAGTTCCTGATGGAAACCAGATGCACTGTATAGCGTAGCGTGAGATGTGGTGTGAGGATGACCCTCTCGCTTTACATTCTGGTGCTCGGTTGCATTTGCGGGAGGATAACGCCTTTGCATCTGAACAAGGGTGAGCAGCAGTGAAGAGTCGTGTGATTGTTCAAAGTATGCCCTTAGTGTTTAGAGATTTACTCAGCTGCAAGTAACATAGTTATTTACGAAATCCCCTGATAGATAAGGAACCACAGTCTATATCTTGGCTAAAGGAATTGAATCAATCTGATTTATTGTAAGCGTTTCCACGCACGTCAAGTAGAATATAAATGAATGGAGAACATAACTATTATAGCCAAGTGAAAATAGAAAACGCCTGCCCGAGGGGATTCAGAATACAATGTCTTCACAATCGCTTATCATAGATGAGATATTTATCGTTGTTTTTTTTTCTGGTTGCCGGTTCTCTGTATATCATTAGTTTTATTATCATTGTGTGCGTGTGGAACTAATAGTTGAA
>NC_051406.1:27566749-27568158 GCF_015228065.2 Penaeus monodon | reverse complement strand
TGCGATTTACTAACAAGTTTCTCAAAGCGTGTTTTGCGTTTGAAGATTTCGGGGCCTGTGAGAATTCTGTCATACACTAATTCTTAGCATATCGAAGACGTCCTCCCTCTCAAAGCCGATAACAGTGGTGTTCTCAGAGCTTCTTATAACTGAAGTACTTATCTTTGCGTTTCTGCGAATAGCTAGCTTGCTGTATATTGCTTCCCGTGCTTCCCGGCCCCTCAAGACCCAGTAGACGGCTTCCCTAGCATCCCGCCTCTATAATTATTATTATGATTAATACGATCCTTATCGCCATTACGATTGTTAATGTAACATATAACAGTATGACGCATTGGTGTTTGAATATCATTATGTGCACTATGAATGTTCTTAGCGCGCCAGTGTAGCGTAAAAATAGGAATCTGGAATTTCTGGAACAAGCTTCGGCCATTACGTAATGCTTTTATCTTGGCAGAATGCGTCGCCAAGCGGGAATGGAGGGCGTCCTGGGACTGGTCCGACACATCTATCAGCGTCTGGGTCCCTGAGGACTCTACTGAATCGCTGAACATCAGACTGGGCCTCAACGAGCTACACCACGCTGACATAACCTTCACACGTTCATCTATCGTCGCTTCTACCACCAAAGACCTCGCCACAGACGAATGGGGAAGGAGTGAAAACTGCACACTCGAGGAAGGCTGGCGGAGGGTGAGACTTAGCCTGAAGACTAACTATGAGCTGCACTTGGGCGACTGCAACGGCACCTCTCCCATTTCCTTCCCCGGAGACCTTCTGCCGGAATTCCCGAAGTGGGTTGAAGTGACGGGCAGCAACATCACCGTCAATTGCGAAATGGGTAAGGCGATTCAAATGGAAGTTGGATATGTAAAGGCTGGAATGGTGTTTTCCAATGTTTCCTCTCATTATTTATTTTTCACTCACATGGTTAGTAAGTTGGTAGTGATTAGCATGAATATTAAGAATAAGTGCCCTCTATTTTGAAATACTCTCCTCAGATTTACTGGCTTGGAGAGTGTCTCGAACAGCCGTGGCAGTTCCCCTCGACCATTCGGAATGGCACCGATTCAGCCTCTATTCTGTCCACGAATTCTCGCCGAGGTTCGTACTGGAGAACCACAGGATCGATCTGGGCATTGGCAATAGTGGTTTGTCGACATTGGACCTCAAGCATAAACTTCCGGCATTCGTCCAGCACAATCTTTCTCTGGCGTGTGCACGAAATGCAAATTTTTCTTCGTGTGAATTCACGGTTAGTGCAGTGATTTCTCTGTCCAACTGGAACTACTTACGTTCATGCCCAGTAGTTCATGCTAAGGCGATGCCAGCAATACTGATTACTTTTGGGGAAATGGTAGAGGAGGAATCAATTACTCTTTTGAAACCACTATTCTTTGTCGAAAGCC
>NC_051406.1:27566360-27566719 GCF_015228065.2 Penaeus monodon | reverse complement strand
CGGCGGCACTAAGGTGGAGGGACGACACTGTGACAGGGTGATGGTATGATGAACCATTTACAGAGTGATGGTGTGGTGGAGGAATGGCAGGATGATATTGTAGTAGAGGGATGGTGTGGTGTAAGAATGGGAAAGTGAAGCTAAGGCAGAGGGATGGCATGGTGACTGTGTGGAGGAATGGCAGAGTGGTGGTCTGACGGAGGAATGGCAGGGTAGTGGCGCGGTAAAGAAATGACAGGAACTGTAGATTAATGGTGTGGCAGAAGAATGGTGTATGGGACAGAGCCAGGTTTTGGAGTGGCAAAGAGAGTAGCTACCTAGAGATCTCCACTTACTGAATGAGATTTATTTTTGTAAAT
>NC_051406.1:27565339-27565759 GCF_015228065.2 Penaeus monodon | reverse complement strand
TTGACTTTTCTTGTGAAGTGAGCAAAACCGTTTAGTGATTATTTTCATTTTATCAAGAAAATATCTATCAGAAAAAAATGTGTATAAAAGGGTTAGGTGTGTCCATGAAATATAATGGACTGTTTTCATTATTTTAGATTTTTATTCCTTTTAACTTCCCCAAAGGATATAAACAAGAATAAAACCAACTCTGGAGTGGGATGGCAAGGTGAAGGGGCAATGGAGGGAGGGTGGTGTGTGGTGGAGGGATAGTAAGGCGATAGTGTGGTGGAGGGATTGAGGGAGCTGTGTGGTGGAGGTCTAGCAGGATGGTGCTGCGGCAGAGGGAGGGCAGGGTGAGCATGAAGAATTTTCCTGTGTTTCCAAATATAATTTCTGATCATATAATTTAAGAGTAATTTTTTTTAAGGCAATCAATTA
>NC_051406.1:27562802-27562980 GCF_015228065.2 Penaeus monodon | reverse complement strand
ACTAATTCTAGCCCATAATACATATGGATCTCATTATACGTAAGTCATAGTTAATTCCTTCCCGTTTTTCTTTAGTTAACTAAATATTGCTAAAATTGCTTTACATTCTTATTGCTACACTTTTACATTCCTTTTACTACAACCTCTTCTGTTTTCCTACTTCAGCTATCGCCATTTG
>NC_051406.1:27561680-27562739 GCF_015228065.2 Penaeus monodon | reverse complement strand
CTGCAATTACATTACAAATCTTAATTCGAGAGGAAGTTCCCGAAATATCTAAGCAGTCGGCCTCCCACAAGCCAAACTGGTGGGAGTCTTTTCGGCTATGACTGTATGTAACAGATATAATTTACATTCCTGTGACTTTTCGTAATTTTTAAATGGTGTATGCTTTTCTCTTTTCGTTCTTCACCATATAGTTAGGAGACTCCTCAGAGCCTGAGAGGAAGGTAACCTTGGACAAACCGCTTCGCCATCTATTGGTCCAGTGTCCTGATACTGAATTTTACATCTTTCTTCACCAACACACTAGCATCAAATCCATCGAGGACAGTCGTAGTGGTGGTAGGTTTGACTGTATTTTACGTTCTTTAACTAATAGTTATCAAAGCAGATATATACCATTTCCTCAGGTGTAAAAACTTACAGGCAATAATTGTAGTTTTCTTTATTTCTTTTGTCATCGAAGATATACCTTTCAGTACGTGCCCCTAGTCCATTCCCCATTTGTTCAGGCTTAATGTGTAATGCACACCTGTCTGTTTACAGTATTGACGCAATGCCACTTTACACATCTAACATTTTGCAATTTGAATAAGTATATGTAATACCTGTATAATGTTTGCTCGTTTGTATATTGACAGATTTTCACTTTAGAGCGTTTCGGGCTTCTGACGCTCACAAATCACATTGCGATTCATCTTAATGCGTTGAACCCGCTATAATCCGTCCCGTCTTGGGAGAAAAAAACTGGTAACAACTCACCCCGAACTCTAGAGTACACCGATTCGTAAAGTCTATTTTAAGAAAAATGGTGTAACACAACAAAAAAAGAATATTATATGTTAGTTTTAAAACGCAATATACATAAACCTAACTAAGAAACGGCTGATCAGAGTTGCCAATTTTTTCTTTCCTAAGATAGTGGATATAATAGAAAAATACAATTATCCAATATATGTATATTGACAAATGGAAGTTCAAAATTAAAATAAATACCATATCATTAATTTTACAATAATGGATATAAACTACATACGGAAAAAAAGGTAAAAGGCGAGAGGAATA
>NC_051406.1:27561359-27561534 GCF_015228065.2 Penaeus monodon | reverse complement strand
GTCAAACTTTTTTGAGAACTGTGTCGTTCAACTTACAGATGCAGTGCTTTACTTTGCCTTTAGCTATCCACATGACTGATAAATACTGTGCGGACCTACATTTACTAACATAATTATCTTACCTAACACAGTGACATTGGGATGACATGAGGACATGTATGCTGTCCACTGACTG
>NC_051406.1:27560252-27561231 GCF_015228065.2 Penaeus monodon | reverse complement strand
TCCATACTGATATTCAAGGAACAGAAATCACGTAGGGGTTACTAATTGGGGCCATGGGCGTATTAACAAAATTTACAACAAAAAAAATGCAGTGGACAGAACACGTAATAGGTTGATTTTTATTTATACACAAAGCTTGTTTTCTGAACTGTACTTTCCGACTTCAATTACTTAACCTTTATTGCTAAATTTACTAATTCATCCATTCATATTCTTGTAGCGGCTTTCCTAATACCAGAAACAAATCATTATTTGTTCTCTTGTGGTCTTATTACTGTAACATTACACACACTATGTACTAACTATTGCATTGTATTTTTGTAGGCCTACATTTACATCTTTCCGTAACTTTCTTATTGTATATATTTTTCGCATATCGTATGGGTATCGGGTAGGTAGGTTTTCAACCCTTTACTGAATTGTATTATATCATCATTACTAGTAGCTCCGTTAAGAGGTAATGTGTTTCACCAAATAGGATTATAAAAGGGTGTGAGGCCTCGCGGTTTCGGTATACTCCAGCGAATCGGAGTATTTCAAAGCCCACGAAGAGCTTCTAGTGTTTTCTTACTATAGTAAGAACGCACTCTAGTCTGTGAGCGCGCGGTGATTGGTTGACAGGACCCAAAAATATGCTCAGAATGGTTCAAATTACATAGGTTTTGTACTGGGGTAGTGTCAATATGGCTCCCGTACCTTTCCAAATGCACACCTGTGCATTGTCTAAATGTACGTATGCACAGGTATCATTAGAACACGGTAGTAGGCCTTCACCTAACTAGCATAAACATGAATATTGTAACAATATCTTTTCCTTTTTAGTTCTGCATGTGAATTTATCACGGACTAAATGAACACTGAAAATTATCTGCCACGTCAGCAGCTGAGGTTTATGTAGCACTATGCATTGCATGGGTGTTAAAAAATCAAATTCTTGAAAAAGAAACAAAAGGAAGAAAACCAAATGTATATATCGGAA
>NC_051406.1:27559811-27559904 GCF_015228065.2 Penaeus monodon | reverse complement strand
TATCAAGATGAGGAGCACTGATCTGCTGATTTCATGGGCACATGCAGAGCCTTGGTGCACAAAAGTTTGTTGTAGATGTTTAATCTTTGACCT
>NC_051406.1:27559514-27559684 GCF_015228065.2 Penaeus monodon | reverse complement strand
GGCAGTGGCTTATGCAAGTGATTGAGGAATTATTTCCCTTTGCCAGCTTATGTACATAAACTGAAATGTATAAACCTCATACTCAGAATCAGTTTTGGTATTCACAAGTGTTTGATAAAACCACTGCCTTTAACTTTAAACTGTTTGATGTGATACACCCACACCGGATA